>NW_011499999.1:531599-585601 GCF_000495115.2 Populus euphratica | reverse complement strand
ATTAGTGGATCCTTTAACCTTGATATTTGTTGTTATCATTGTTTAATCTTTACATTAATTTTCTGTCTTAAAGTTCTCATCAACTTCTTCTTCTTCCTCCTTTTCTTCTTATTTATTTATTTATTATTTTTATTACTATTACTACTACTATTGTTGTTGTAATTGTTATTGTTGTATTATTGTTATCTATAATTTATACAATTAACTTCTCTGTGGTTCTACCTTAGTCTTGCCGGGTTATTTATTACTTCAATACTCCTACACTTAGAAGAAGATATCAATCTTTTGGTCATGTCAATTGTCATGTTGACTACCTCAAAGAACATCCTCTGGGTGAAAATTGTTACTTTTATTTCAAAAATAATTTTCAACCAGCTTCTTCTAAAAGGAAGTTTTCTTCCCTTCTCATTTTTTGTACCAAATTTTTTGTTCCATGGATATGTTCATGGTTCTATGATTATAATCTATAAAATGGACATCCAATACTTGTTCATAAATTTAAAATCAAATGGTGGGATTCCTTTGCAGTTGAGTCCAAAAGTTCCAAATTAGCTGTTACAGAATAGTTACAAAAATATCAAACGGCTCCCATCATTGATCATCATCCTCAATCAAAGTTTTTAACCCGAAAGGCTCAAATGACAGCTCTCTTTGCCTCTACTAGAATTGATGAGGAATACCTACAAATAGTACAAGGCATTATACAAAGTCAAGATCCGAAAATAGTCTTGTTCCACTCTAGCTTATCTAGCTCAATATCCCCTACCATTTTCCTTGGAGATGATAATGAAGATGACTGTTTTGGTATCTTGCAACCTATCAAATGACATTAAAAAAAAGAAGAGTATTTCAGACTTTCTTAGGCTTATCTGTTTAGAGTTTATATCTTTTCGACTCAACTATTTTGAGTTCCTTTGTTTAAAGCCTATTTGTTTTAGGCTTTTCTACAAATATTACTTGCTACTACAAACATACAAATCAAGTGTCGGTAATAAGAAGACACCAATTGAAAGTCCCACAAAAAACATGGGCATCTTTTATTTTGTCATCACCCAATAATGGTAGACAATGCCACATGGGTTCACATAGGTTCTGAAAGAATCTTCATACTTTTCAACAAGACGCTTTTTTCTCTTCCATGACAACTTGTCTATAAAAGAAAACTCCTAAAACCTCAGAAGATAGACTAATTTTTCCCGCAGAAAATTTTACTCTCCCTTGTAACTCATATCTGCAGCCCATCTCCATTCTTTTCTGTAACTAATATCTCATGTATTGATTTATGTTACAAATTTAAGTAAGATTTTATTTTTATTATTTTCATTCTTGTTATATTTTATGTACATTTAAGTATGCTTTGTATTTGATCAAGAATTCTGACATTGTCGATCTTGCCTTGTTCATTCGCATAAAAAATTTGTATTTATTTGTTTATTCTTTTTATAAAATCAATATATAAATTGAAAACCTGTAACTTGATTTTTTAGACATTCTCAAATATAACAATACCATATACTAAGTTATTTATATTATCTTATCTAGAGTGTGTGTATTAGTTATTATAATCTTAATTTGAAAAGCATTTTCAACTAAAAAAATTAAATTATTTTTTATTTAACCTTAATTTCAATCAAATATATATATATATAAATACCAACCAACCTCAACCACAACTATAAAAATTACTATAATATTAAACACACTTGACAATCATACTTTACTCTAACATTAGATAGTTGACTATTATATCATGTCTTAACATCTAGGACCTACAATATTACTTTTCCCTAATAAAATTTAAATTAATTATTTTATTTCTAATTATTTTTTTAACATCAACCGGTTCCTATGAAAAAAAATAATCCCACCTTCCATTACATACCTAATAAGTTTTTTTTTTAAGAATAACTATTGCACTTCTCCAATTCATAATATGTGTTTCGGTAATCAGTGAGAGGTGCTCAACAATTTTAATATATTGTATAATAATAATTTTTTTTTTTTTTTTTAAGTGAGACTGCTTCCCTGAAATGTAACGATACTGAAATGATCGGTCCATCTATATAGTCAAAGAATACGAAAGTGTTAGATGAACACGCGTGTTCCTTTGCTTTTTTCCTCTTCTTATATTCTATTGCTCTTATCTTTTCAATGCGCTGTGGAAGGAATCTAGAAAGGACAGGTCTTGGCGAAGCAAAAGCAGTGCAAATAGCGTCTCTAGAGAATAAGGAGGGAGAAGCTGATTCTCTTCTTGAGCAAATTGTAAACAGTAGTGGTGCTATTCCTTCTGTAATAACATTCTTTTCGTTTTTTTAAACTCCACCCCCACATGATTTATTGCTTGATTGATTCAGAAAACACCACCTTGCCTGCCCACACAGTTGCCCATTTCTTTTTTTCTGGTTCTTTTTAAAAAAAAAATTTCTGGGGTTTTGACTCGTTCTACCTACGACCCCAACAAGTCAGCGAATCGCAGATTAACAATAACACTGTTTACTCAGTGATTCATGCTGTGTTGCTGATCAAATCATTAGATCGAGTGAAAAGAAGAGAAGAAAGGAAGGAGTGATGTGGCCCGTGGTAGTAATATTTGCTGGTGGCTTTCTTTCTGGCCTGCTCACTCTTGTTGCTTTACAAGCTTTGGGTGTTTATGTTTTGATTAAAAGATTGAATCGAAAGACTCAACAACAACATGCATCACATTCTTATTCTTCTTCTCTTCCACATCATCAAGACCTCGATCCCCAACAGTCCCTTGATTATGCCCATAACAAGAAGGTATCTCTCTGTGGTATCTTTCAATTACTAACGTTCATCCATCGTGCATAGATAGAGAAATGCATGTTCACACCACAATCGTGCACATTTAAACTCATTGTTGATTTTGTCTTTTAGTAGTTAAAGGTTTTTTTTTTTTTCATTCGCTGATTTACTTCTGTGACTCAGGGATATGTCTGGGTTCTTGATTCAGATAAGGTTCTGAAAAATTGGCCAGTGGAAAAAGTACCGAAAGATCAAAAGAAGAAAAAGGAGCTCCTTGAGGTCACTCCCATCCGAAAACAGGCAAAAATCAAGGGTAGTTCACTTATTTTGACAGATTCAGGTGGTTCACATAGAGTTATACCTTTGAAAGGTTGTGCAATAGAAGCTGTGTCAGCTACAAGCCTTCCATCAAGAAAATGGTAACTGCTGTCTTATGGGATACTTTTGGTTGGCTTCTATTACGCCGTATAGTTTCACACATGCTAATTAATCAATTGCCTTCATATTGCTTTTTTGGGGTTGGTTTTGCTATTGACAAGTCAAGGACCAAATACTTAAGCCTCCTACTTCTATGTGCGTTGATTTTTGCTCAGAATTTCATTTTGGAAAAGAACTTCAGCTTGATAGTTCAGTAACTATTTCTCATTCACAGCTCCTTGTAGTGGTGCGACCATGGTTGTCAAACCGAGATTTGAATCATGAATTGTAAAGCTCATTTTTGGGATTATGAATTGCTGATTCAGTACATGAAAATGACATTTAAAAGATATATAATGTTATAAATATTTTTTAAATAAAGGGAGTTTTGATCATTTGCAAAACAAAGTATGCAACAAATCATTTATTTTTTTAGTTCTTAGTTGCTAAATGACCCCAAAGTCTCAAAATTTAACATATTGATCATTCTAAAGACTAAATAACTTACATATCTAAGAGCTATCATCTAACTATGTAAACTACTAGATCTCCGAGTTTTAATAAAAAGTAATAGTCTCATTCTTCCCCAATTTTAATATCACCTTTGTCATTCTTGTTGTCTTTGGTACTCTTACTTTCTTTTACTCTTGCCTTTCTTTGTAAGATTTAATTTATAATACATTTCAGTCTCAATTAGAAGTATTAATCAAAGAAAATTGCCTTAGCATTTTTATTCTCACTAATTTCACTTTCATTTTCTATTTTAGTTGACTCATAAAATTCAATGAATAATACTGAATCAACCAGAATTATGACTGAATCATAGGATACATGTACACCCGTGATTCATTTTTTATGTGAATTGATACGAATCATTAGATTCTAATAACCATGGTTTCAACCATCAGGATTTCCATTACTCGTAAAATGCTGCCAGTGTAATGGTTAGTGCCATTTAAGCAACCACATTTGTTCAGGATGTCAACTTCCTTCTTGACTTAACTCATCAGTTTGAACCTGTTTGACCAGGACTGAAATACTTGCCTTTGAAATCTTACTGAAATTCCATGTAACTCAGCTCAATAGAATCAAAATTTGCATTTATTTAGTGTTAGAAATATGCATGTTACTTGATTCAGTAAAGAATAGCTCAAGAAGTTATGGTGTCTTTTTCACCTTTATCTAAGGAGAAACATGACTAGTCTCTATTCCTACAACAGGGCCAAAAGATTTCCAATAAAAGTGGAAAGCAAAACATCACCAATATATAATGCAAGTAAGACAGTCTTTATATTTCTTGAGACATCCTGGGAGAAGGAGTCATGGTGTAAAGCCCTCCGTCTTGCTTCAAGTGATGACCAAGAAAAACTTAACTGGTTCATCAAGTTGAATGAAGAGTTCCTACGATATTTGACATCCTTAAATACAGAATACCCTTCATTTATGAAACCCTCTGTTGGTTTCTATGTTGAGCCAATTGATAGGGCCAGTAGGTTTGATGGTTCTGAATCAAAGGTTCGCCTGTTTTGGAAAAAGCTTGCCAGAAAGGCATCAAAGAGTGGTGTAGAAAATAAGGTGAGTTCCTTGTTAGGTCGTGAAGAGAGAAAGATTAATGATAAGTATCATCCATCCCTATCAACATCGAAGGCCCCTATCAACTCCGAGGAAGAAAATATCTCGTTACCTTCGTCATCAACCAGTTCCCGTGCCTCAAGCCTAAGCCAGCTTCAAGTCATTTCTGATGCAGACGCTGATGAAAAGTTAAATGTTGATGAGGGAACACTCTGCTGGAACTTGATTATTTCTCGGCTCTTTTTTGATGCCAAAAGCAATGACAGGATGAAGAGTTTAACACAAGCGCGGATTCAGGTCTATTATTTCCCAAATTATATTCAATAGCATTTAGTTTTGTCCATTGATGCATGTTAGATTCTGCTATAAGTAGATGATGCTTTGCTTGTAGTTTTAATATCTGCAGTGGGTAGCAATTTTGGGGATTGGTCTATCAAATAATTTTTATTTTAATGTAAGAGCACTTAAGAATGTAGCTTTAATATTGGTTCTGATCCGTGCTTATTATTCAGCCTTTTAGTGTTCATGAATTCCAAATGCTTGGATTTTTCCATGCCCTGATTTATACAGTAGATAGAACTCTTGCAACAGGGAATATATCCTGCTTCCATTTGAACTTATGAACCGTGTTCCATAGGCGAGGAGAAAATTGTTATAACGTAATAGGTGTTCTTTGATGAATATGAACATTTTTTTTAAAAAAAAAAATGTACTCAGACATTGTTCTTTCCTGATTTTGGATCACAGAGAACTTTGTCCAATATGAGGACCCCCAGTTACATTGGCGAAGTCATATGTACTGATCTAAACCTTGGGAATCTCCCGCCTTATATCCATGGTATTAGGGTTCTTCCTACACACATGAATGAGGTATGGGCATGGGAAGTTGATATCGAATATTGTGGCGGGCTAGTGCTAGATATTGAAACAAGACTGGAAGTTCGTGACCTAGATTTGCAGAAAGGTGTGGTGGATACAGACTTGGGATCCAGCTCTGTTAGGGATGCTTCATCAGACCTTCTGGAAGGTTTTGAACATCTTGGAAAGCAGTTGAATTTTTCTGAAGGGACTGTTGATTCACGAGAAAGGAAGGATGAGGGTAATCCTATGTCTGGTAAGCATAGAAGATTCTTACTGATTTATATCTGTCTGTTAGTTTGCAAGTTAATGCTTTCAAATATTACTAACTCACATGTACAGAAAAGAAAACCTTGTATGATCCAAAAGTTGCAATCAAACTTTCGCAGTGATTCAGTTGCCAGATCTTGAAGACGCTGATGGGTGTCCTCAACTTTCATATGTAAAACAAAATACTGGAATGTTGCCTAACTGCTTTTTAACTTTGTAGTTAATTCAGACCACTGTTGTGGTAATATTATTTGAAAATGATGTTGACTTGCATGCACATGGGTGGATGCATTCATTCATACAAACAAGATAGCATCAGATTTCAATGTAAACTAAATCTAGGATCCTGTTCTTTGTCACCTAAAAAGCCCTAAATAAGGTCAATTTTTTTTTCAAGGTTTTGGTCGCTTCTCATTTCTATGTTCATGCAGGAAATGAGTTGGTTTTTTCCATTAATGAACATTGCATAAACTCCTTTAAAGAATTGTGTCTTTGTATCCAGAAACAAACCTATGAGGATGAGATGGTTATAACTGTTTTTCCTAATTAAGATTAGTTCATGACATGCATGGGTCCTGGTCCATGCAATATCATCTTAAATTAGGAAGCAAGGAGGTAGACATGTGTCAGGATGATAAACATGTAAATTTTCTTTATTCCACTTATTGTAGCAGTTTTCTCTATTCCACTTATTGCAACAGTCTTAATGGTTAGTGCAGTTATTTATTGTTATTTTGGACAGGAGGAATTCTTAATTGACTGTTTTAATGGAAATTCACAATAAACAATACCAACTGAGCCTCATCTTTTCTTGCTACAGATGAATTAAAGGACTTTAAGAGTGGCATAACAACATCAACGAATGTATCTAGGTGGAAGTCCCTCCTTAATTCTGTTGCAAAACAGGTTTCACAGGTTTGTATAAAACTTTTTCTGTATATATAGGTTGTTTGTACCTATATGCAAAGATACATATATCCTTATTATATGGTGTTTATCCCTTGAATTAGTTTGAATTCAATTGTGGTATTTGCCTGTAATTCAGTATCTTAGTTATGTTACTATTATCGACATTTAGGATATTTGTTTCCCACAAGTTTTTTTCTTTACCATCAGTCAGATGAGATCTTGCCACATGATACCTGTTATAGTTGTCTAATAAAAACAGTGTTCAAATAAAGACTTGCTATTTATGTTCGTTGGCCCCTCAAGCTGGAGGCAAAATCACTTTAGCCACCATTCTCTTATGTTGTTGTCTTTCTTCATTCCCCATTAGTTGTGCTTGGCATGCCCTCCTATTTTCTCAAAGGAATATTGGATCTATGATGCTGTCTTCGATTCTTTAGCCTCTATTTCAACATCCTTTTTTAAGGGATTCTGCTTTTTATGTTTATAATTTCATCTTAACCATGTGAAATTCATCATTGTAGAGCTTACAAATTAATTTTCATGGTAAACTATTTCCATCTTGATTGAAAACATGGAGAAGAAAATAATAAGAGTAATAAAAGATTACTTAGGTTGGTCATATGAGGTGGAGCCATTACAGATGTTGCATTATGGTTTTCAAAAGTGAGTCCTGGCTTTTTACATTATGGTACTTGCAGAAGTCCCATTAACTCAAATCATCACGTTATTTGTATAGAACAACATTGAGGGTACTTGCAGAAGTCCCATTAACTCAAAGTGAACTTTCTCTTGCCAAGTAACTGATTGATTATCGATTGCAGGTGCCACTCTCTTTGTCAATAAGGTTAGGATCCGTTCGTGGAACAGTGCGATTACATATTAAGCCACCTCCCTCTGATCAGTTATGGTTTGGCTTCACATCCACGCCTGATGTGGAGTTTGAGTTGGAGTCTTCTGTTGGGGAACACAGGATCACTAGTGGGCAAGTAGCGTTATACCTGATCAATAAATTTAAGGTATGGAACTTCCTTGTTGCATAGGACTATTTACTATTATTTTAATTTTCCTTCAACACATAAGCAGTCAGTCATTACTTGGGTCGCTATGTTGCTTGACATGATGTCTGCATTGATGAGCATGCAGCTCTAAGCAACTATCTCTCTTCCTCCTCTTGAAATGCATTTCGCAGTAAATTTCATCTTTTAAATTGCAGTAGTTTCTTTTTTTCCTAACCAAAAGAACCTTGACTAAGCCAGAAGCTCTTTTCCTTTCTGAACGGATATTGCAAGTAGTTCCATCATTGTAGTGAATCATATTCTGACTATGATACTCAAAAACTTCCAAGTCTATTTATGGAGTGTTAGATGTTTGTGTTTTCTGATGGAGGCATGTTCTTATCACAACTCCTAGTCCCCTGTATTTGCATTCTTTGTTTTTGTTGAGTTGGAAAAGTCTAGGACCCTTGCTAGTCATATGTGAGATTAACACCTTGCTTAAACTGCCTTTCAGATGATCAGTTTGTGAATCTCGGAATTGTTGTCAATTGTGATTTTCTATTAGGTTGCTTTTAGTTAGTGTTTGGAATTTTTGGTACTTCTATGGAAATAAAATAGGATGAATGATAGATGCAAGGTAAGTTCATCCAATGCTCCTTTTAATAATGCAGGCTGCAATCCGGGAGACAATGGTTCTTCCAAATTGTGAAAGCGTGTGCATTCCCTGGATGTTAGCAGAAAAGAATGACTGGGTCCCTCGAAATGTTGCTCCTTTTATATGGGTTAATCAAGAAGCCGCTAGTGATAATGCCACTGCACTTGAACTTTTGAACTCCCAACTTGATGCAAAAACCAAGATTGAAGCTGGCGGGGAAACCTCATACGATCATCCAGAAAGCAAGCATCAGAAAACAAGGAATGCTGAAAATGTTCAACCACCATATTCTGATTCTTCAGATGATTTGACTCAAGCGTTAAGCTCTAAGAAGCCATCAATGAAAAATGACAAGTCATCGCAAGATCTAATAACTCCTTTGTTGGCAAACAGTGAAGCGCTAGAAACTGGCCAAAACAGCTCAGGGTATGCCTCGGAAAGTCAATCACCTTCTTGGTCTCTGATATCTCTGGAGAAACAGACTCGTTCTGTTGAAGAAGATGATTCAAGACCAAAGAAAATGGGAAGGAGGGCAAAGATGCTTGATCTAGGGAAGAAGATGGGGGAGAAATTGGAAGAAAAGAGGCGCCATATTGAAGAAAAGGGTAGGAATATCGTTGACAAGATGCGAGGACCATGAAAATGCCAAAACATGTAGACTGTTGGGAGAGACAAGAAATGGTGGCAAATACTACTTTCTTCATTGAGGGATGAAGGCATCGATCAGTTCACATACATGGTATCTATTTTTTAGGTTGAGATAAATCCTTGGGTACAGAAATTCATTTACATTTATTTCATGAAGAATAAGATACAGCGAGGAGGCTCGAATTGACAACAAAAATAGGTATATATAGAAAGCAACTTTATGCCTTGAATTTACATAGATAGGTCTTTGTTGTAAGAGTGACATGACTAATTATAGTTATACATGTATTCTGGATCGAGAGACTTGCACAGTTGCACAGTTACTTTACATGGATTTTCATTGTTGCTCTGCCTTTTGTAGGCTTAAAGAGCTACTCTACTTTTTCTTTAAGGTTTTTTAAGTCATCGGCTTGCAAAGAGTTTAGAAAAATTATTATTATGCTATATTATATATTAAAATGTATGGGAAAAACGTTGCAGATTTTCTTAGATACAGACGCATTGTTCTATGGACAACATTGCAGCATCTCGAGAGGTGTATTTTTCTATGTTTTTAAGTTAAAAATTGCGGTCGGGAGAGTTGTTTCTTTCTTGTGTTTTAATTAAGAATTGCGATTAAAAAAGTTGTTTTCTCTGTAAAAAATTACTGGGTTTGGCTAACAAATTAGACTTAAAACACTTTTAAAACATACCAATAATGTTGGGTCCTTCCTAGCAAGATTGAATGGTGTTGGTCCTTTCTAGTAAGATTGAATAATGTTAGGGGTTTTTTGTTATTAATTTTTAATTTTTAATTATTTTGAATTAACTTTTGGCAAGCAAGATATAATAAATTTAAAATTTTTTAATTTTAAATTAATATTTTTGTATTATTTTTAATTTTTTAAAATATTAATATTTTTTATATTTTTATATTATTTTTAAATAGTTTTTTTTAAAAAAAAAAATTTAAGATTGCATCTAGGCCCAAAAAATTTAAAATTTTTTAATTTTTTTCTTTACTTTAAATTAATATTTTTTAATATATTTTTATATTATTTTTTAAAATATTATTTTAAAAAAAATATAAATTAAATCTAACGTAATTGATCTTGCTCACTCTAGGACTTAATGCTAATGGATCAGGCGAGAACCAACTCTAAAGGTCTTAGGTCATGCCTTCTAGCACGACAAAATAGAATTGAGCCTTGTATTATTCACTAAAACAAAACAACATTGGCCCTACATACCACTATGATCCAATGTTCAATTGATCCCTGCAATTACTAGAACCCAATATCTTTGGTCCCTTTTCAACGAGGACCTAACAACAAGACCTAACCTTACCTCCCACCACACCATGACCCAACTATTTTGGGCCTCCCACCATATATAAGATGCGACAATGTTGTGCTTAGTCTCTCACCACACTAGGATACAAGAACATTGGGCCTAGCCTTCTATTTTATTAGGATCTAATAGCGTTGGGACCTTCTTCCACCAAGACCTAATAACTTTGAATTTTGATCCCATCAGGATCTAATATCGTTAGACTATACATATTGCCATGGCCCAACGCCAAATTAAACCCTGCTACAACCATGATCTAACATCTAGTTGAGCCCTGCTGCTATTATGACCCAATATCTTTAGGTTTTTTTTAACTAGGATCCAACAGCTTGGGTCATGCCCAACAGTAAGACCCACCAACATTAACCCCTGCATAACACAATAACCTACCATTCAATTAGGCTCTGCTGCCATTAAACCTTATCTTTAGGGTCTTCCTCTCTCTGGGACTTAACAACTTTAGGCCATGATCACATTAGGACCCAACATTGTTGGATTATGCTGGGATACTAGGCCCAGCATCATTGGACGAGCCTGTTGCATTCAAAATCTAGGTCTACAATTAGTTAGGAGTAAACCAGTAGATCCACTGAGTCAACCTAGAACTCAAGTGATTTAGCAAAAACCCAGAAGAAACCTTATTTTTTTCAATTATGTTTTTTATCCGACCCTAAACCCCCCCTTTTTATATATATTTTCTAATTAGTTACTAACTGATTTCAAAGTTTACTATATAAATACTAGAAGAGTGTTTTATTTTTTTCATGTGAAATTTAAAACCTTTTAGTATATATACTATATGTTTACAAGAAAAAAATTATGTTTTGTCAATGTTGGATAATAAACATTTTTTGTTTAAATATTTAAACTTAGAAAAGTAAAATAACATATTTTCAATGTGGAATAAAAAACTTTTTAAAATAATCTTTTAAATTTAATTTTTTATAACGTGTATAGTCTATATTAATATGAATTGTTTCTCATTTTTTTCATATAAAATATCAAAACATCAAATATTTTTTTGAAATTTTTTCGGGTGACTCGGGCCTTGATTGAGTCTATTTCATTGAAAATCTAGCTTGCAATTGGCTCAGAGTAAACCAACCAACTTGCTGGGTCAATCCAAAACTCAAATGACCCGACAAAAATCCAATAAAGACTTTTTAAAAAAAAATATGTTTCAGTTGGTTTCTAACTCATTTCAAAGTTTATTATATAAATACTAGAAGAATATTTTATTTTTGTAATGTGAGATTTGAAATCCTTTGGCGTAGATGCTCTATGTTCACAAGAAAAAAATTATGTTTTTTCAATATGGAATAATAATTTTTTTTTGTTTAAATACTTTAACTTAGAAGAATAAAAAAGTATTTTTTCAATGTAGGATAAAAAACCTTTTGAAATAATCTTTGAAACTTAATTGTTTATAATATTTATAGCCTATATCTACATTGATTGTATTTTTTTTAAATTCTTCATATAAAATATTAAAACCTCAAATATTTTTTTTAATTTTTTGGGTTGACCCGAGTCAAATTATGTAACCCAAGACCCCACCTCTTTGTCGGGTCAACCCCCAAACCAGGTTTGAAAACTATGGTTGCCATGAAAATGTAAATTTAAAGAATACAATTGAAAAAAATAAAGTAATGTGACCAGTTAAAAAATTAAAAACTTAAAATGAACAAAACCTCCACTCTTTTATTTTGTTTAGAAGCTTCTTTTAAAAAATACTGATTATTTGACTCGTGACAGAGCATGAGTTACATAGCTAGTAAATATTAAAAGAGATCAATTTCTCTCTTCACTTTTAATTGTGGATTTTATTAATGATTTTTTTTTTAAAAAAATTAACTTTTATTTTGCAAACAATTGAATTTGTTTTAGTCTTAATTAAATCTTAATTGTATTTTTTTAAGTGACGGTTGAATTGAAAGATGAAGGATTAAAGTGATATATGTGGGTAAATTAAAAGGGTGACTTTACAATTTATTTGAAAACTTTATTTTCATCTTTTATCTTTTTCAACTATTAGGTAATTAGTACTTTTATTTAAAAAAAGTATTTTGGTATTAATTTTTCTTTTTCTTTTTTTTAGTATTTATTTTTTATGGAGGAGAAAAAAAAGTCACTAAATTCCAGTTTAGAGAGTTGTTGATGGGAAAATTAAGTGGTTTTTTTTTCCCATCTTGAAAACAACTTAATAAAAAAATTTGAGTTTTAAAATATTTTTGATTTTGAGTTGATTTTAGGTTTTAGATTGTTTTTTTTTATGTGTTTTTAAAGGCTACGAATTGGTTTAACAAGGTTCATAAAGACGTTTTCTAAGTGTTTTTAATAAAAAATAGGTTGATAAAAAGTTTTTAGATAAAAAATAAACCTAGTTTTTCTAGCTACAAGTAGCTGAATTATAGGATTTCTTGATGATGCATTGCTTATTTGTTTTTTTGAATAATTAGGTGGCAAATACCTAATTAAACTTAAAAAAAAAACTCGCATGTGTGAGCCTGGCTTTGCAGGCTTACGTACTAGGCCTAATGCTTGGCCTCAATTTTTTTTCCTTTCAAAATCTTGATTGTTTTATATTTATATGTGTTTTTTTTAATAATTCTAATTTTATATTTAGATTAATATTCTTTATAATGTTTTTGGGTTTTTTAGCCTTTGTTGAATAATGATTATTTTTTAATTATACTATATGTGTTTAATTTTTTTATGATTCATTTGTATTTTTTAATGTTTTGTATAGATTAAATATTATTTTCTATGATATTTTTAACAAGTTCAATCATGCATAGTATTTTTTTCCTTTTATTTTTTTTCAATAAATTTTATGAGTGTCATTCTCTATTAGAAATTTATTTTTATAAACAAATTGATTAAATAAAAATAAATAAATAAACCGTATTGCAATATTAAATATCTTGATTTATACTGATATCTTAATTTTTATAAGTATGTTTTTATTCATCATCAATTACTATTTTTTCATTTATTTACAAAATGATATGTAATATATTTAATTGGATGCGTGTATAAGTTTTTCAATTTATATTTATAATTTTTTTATGTAAAAAATCACATTGATCATTTCAATTTAATTTTTATTTTTATAATTTTATAATTTGTTTTCTAAACTCTTTTATAGAAGGTTTATTATTTTTAATTTCACTACTTAATCAAAGTTGATGGTGTGTGTGTATATATATATATATGTTAAAAAATTATTTTTAATAACAATCCTATATATTTACGGTGCATTTAGATTATCTTCTACTTGTTTTTTCATTTTTAATTGAAACTATAAATCGAAGCATTTATTTAATTTTTTAAATATAGTACTAGTTTGGGCTTCGATGCCCCAACTGTACAGTGGACTGGGCCTTTGTCGTCCTAGTCTTTTCTTCTTTTTAATTGGATCCCTTCAATTGAATCTTATTGTAGATCCATTTATTATTCTGGGTTAATTTTTTATTTCGCAATGCAATCCTAAGAATGTTTGTCTTTTTTTTTAAATGCAATCTTTTTAAAATACACATCACATCTTCTAAAAATAAACATACATGCTTTTCATTAAAAACAAATCACCACACCTCACACCGGAACACCGAAAGTCCAACTGGGCCTCCGTCTCTGCCGATTGATAAGAAGAGGAGGCGGCATGGTGTTGGTGATGAGGTCTACCTCTTCTTGCCTGACCTTATCTCCTGCACCACCACCACCACCACCTCACCGATCCCGTGCCTGTAATCATCTCTCCACACAAAAACAATGCAAGAGAAACTCGAGGAATTATTGCATTACGAGGCCCCAGATACCGTCTCCTCCTCTTTCTAGGGAGGCTTTAGGCTTCAGGGTCTTCGTTCTTTCTGATTTGCACACCGACTACCCAGAGAACATGAATTGGGTTAAGTCCTTATCAACTAAGGCCTACAAAAATGATCTTCTTCTTCTTGCTGGCGATGTCGCTGAGACTTACCACAACTTTTACTCCACTATGTCCCTTCTCAAGGATAGATTTCAACATGTCTTCTATGTTCCCGGGAATCATGATCTTTGGTGTCGCTCCGAGCCTGAGGGCTTCCCATATTATGTAAGCAATCTTGTTTTAGTTTCCCTCTAGCCATTTAACAACTTTACTTTCCTTCTCATTTTTTTCCTTTTCCTGAATGACAAAAGAAATGCATTTCAGCTTGATTCTCTAGAAAAGCTGAATAAATTGCTTGATGCATGTAGAGGACTTGGAGTTCAAACCAGACCAATGGTGTTAGATGGCCTCGGAATCGTGCCTTTGTTTTCTTGGTACCATGAGGTAATTGGGGTGCAAATCCTATTCCTGATATTTTTGCCCTTCTGCTTCTAAACTAGAAAGCGCCGATGGCTGGTCAATTCAATGGCTAATGCTTTCATCATGCACAACTTACTTTTCCTGCAGAGTTTTGATAGAGAGATGGACATTGCTGGCATACGAATTCCTTCTTTGGAGATGGTGATTCACTTTCTTTTATGCTCGTAAGATTTCAAAAACATGGATGATAACAAAATCACCATCTATAATTTGTATAGTTATGATGCTTGACTTAACTTTCATATGGATTTAGTTCTGTTTTGATACTTGACAGTGCATGGCACCCGTGACATTCCCTCTGTCCTTCATCAGTAAAGGAAAATGGAATTACCATATTGACAATCTAATATAGAGTAGATTGAGTTAATCAATCTTAGATACCTAGATGGTTGGCTATTTAGCGCCTGATTTTCTCAAGCTTTTCCATATTGAAAAAAGACAGTATTTGATTATTTATCTTGGTGCAAGATTTTATACTTGCAGCATCTAAATGCTTGAAACTTGAAGTATCTCGGAGTCTGGGAATTGATAGGAGCTTTAGGGGTTGGTTCATAGTTTGGGAGTTTCAGTACTGGTCGTTGTAGATCTAACCATTTTAAGTAAAGAGGAAAGGATGAAAGCAGAACAACTTTGCATCGCGCATAGTCACTGGCTAGAGTGAACCTCTAGGTGTTTATGTAGGTGATTCATCCTAAAAAGACTATGTGGATGCTATTCTTTGGGTTTGTTTAGAACTCCTTTCATTTGTTCATCTGCCTTTTTATTTGTCTGGTTTACTTCACAATCAAGTAATTTATAGTTTGTGACATTGTAAATGCTCGTAATTTTTTTTGAGTTGTGCATATCCATTTAATTTGTTTTAATTGTAGGTATGCAAGGACTTTCATGCATGCAAATGGCCAAGGGAAATATCAAACAGATCAACCTCTCTTGCCTCATACTTTGATGCAATGAATGAAGAAAATGAGGACGCAATTAAATTAATCAAAAATACATGCACTCAAATAATTACATTCTCTCACTTTCTTCCCAGGTTAGTTGCTCTAAAACTTTTATTGCAATACTCAGAAATTACTTCTTAAAACTTAAAAATCACCACAAACTATGAAGCTTGCTATTGTTTTATATCTATTCTTGGAACTCCAGTGCTATTTTTTTTTGTTAGTTTGTTTTTATCATATAGAGATTCATCTTCTTATAATTCTCTAAATCTAACTCCTGTTCATTAAGGTTGGATGCGTTTTGCTCGGAAAAACTGGAGCATAAATAAACATCAAATGACTCAAAGCCACCACTTAGCATTTAAGATTTTCTTACTATACAGATACATCATTTGTCACACCCTTTTCTTAAACCCAGGCAAGAACTCTGTCCAGAGAAAAGGATGCTATTTTATCCGAACCTTCCAAAAATCATTGGTTCTGATTTTCTCGAGGTTCGCATAAGGTCAATACATGGAAGTGAGGGGAATGCTTCTGCATGCCATGTGTTTGGTCATACACATTTTTGCTGGGATTCTGTGCTTGATGGTATAAGGTAAATCCATTCCTTTGACGCAAAAGTTTTAATTACAGTTATCACTCAGTTTTTTTATGTCCTTGGTGCGAGAAGAAATGATATAAGATGAATATTTTTTCTGTGTTCGCTGAATTGCAAACTTGAGTTGTGAAGAGTGAAAACTCAAAGACAGTAGAGACTAATATTATTTGGAAAATTAGAAGAATTGTATCATGTTGAGATGCGCTCTATCTTTTAACAGAAACTATATGACATTTTGGAAGGATATAGGAATATAAAATCTGTTCAATTCCCAAGATTCTAGGTGATAGAGGACAGGTTTGTGGGACTGTTTTAGGGACTGAACGTTAACATGAATTGTCTGCATTACTAGGACTTAAAAGGTATCTATATTGCAAAAAAAGGAACTATGAACCTAAGAATGTGTACTATCCTATGTTATGTGATGTAAGAAGATTTTCTTTATGCTGAAACTGCTAAGAAAGATGGTATGTGCTGACCTTAGGAAGGAGGTCTCATGGATACATGATTGATTCGTAAGTGGACTTCTGTGGGGACAAAAATATTTAAACTCATGAGGAGATTCACCTCACTTTTAATTGCGTGGTCCTATAAGAAATTATTGCTTAGAATCATATAAGGAAATCCAGGGGAGTCGGATGCTAACAAATTGAGGAATTTGTCCTGATTTAGGTCTTAACAGCGTTAGGAAGATGCAGCTATCGATGCTTGTAAAGAGCTGGTGTTGTTGTCAAGTTTAGCAAGGATAGTTAATTTCAGGAGTTAGGACTACACGAGGAATGACTCATTTCCCACACATTATTTTCATGGAGCATTGACTAGATTGTGAGCTTGGCCCCTGTGTGTAGTTTTCTTATGGAACCTTCTTCAAAGGAAAATGATAAATTTCTTGAAACTGTTAATGACAAAATCTGGTGGAACATCAGCATGCCAATGGCAGAAATTGTGCCTGAAAATGGGAAAGCTTGAGAGAGCACACAGAACAATGAACATAGCAAACATGTAGAAAGAGAGCTGCCATAATTGGAAGCAGCAGCTGCAGTTTTCCAGCAGAGATTGTAGTTACATAGTAGCCTATTGCCATTGTAGATTTCTGTGTTTGCTGTCCCTTCTGCTCTCTCTAAACTATTTATAGCTGGCAGACTTCCCAATTTTGACAACTGCAATAATTTCTGCCATTAACAAAAAGAATTGCTTATTTTCCCATGGAATGATCATCTTGTAGCTGTGGCTGGGGTTGATTTAAATAAAAATCTTAGTTTTCAGATTGAATACAAAAAATTTACTTTTCTAATTTCCAATAGGCAAGGTTGATTACTAAGATTAAATCATTCATTTCTTGGATTTATGCTGAAGATAACTGGATCAGACCAGGATCTGACTTTTAAATGAGTTGAGAGATGTTGCCCATGTGAATAGTTGCGGTAGGTTATGGAACTGGTACCTAAACTATTGGATTAAGTTAATTAGAGCATAGCCTTTTGGAGCTCAGAAGCTCCTTGGAGTTAAATATGACATGTCAGTGTTGTAGGCAGGTCTCAGGGGATGCAGAAAAGCACCTCTGATAGGTTAGACAATCAAGTTAAGCTTTTCAATAGTTTCAATATAAATATATAATTGTAGTTTAGCTTCATACCTTCTGTGGGATCTAATTTTTTTCTTCTTAAATCATGATTTCATGCATCTGATAGGGGATGGACATCAAAAAGTGAAAAATAAAAATAAAAAGAGTATAGTATATTAAAAGTGGTCATAGATCCAGGACATCCTATGAGATGGTGGATCGATCAGATGGGTTCAAGAATGGATACCCTAGGTGCCCTTCATCTAGATTTATTGTTATAATCATTAGAGTTCAGGATATAAAATGGGGTAGGAGGCATATTTGTGTAGGAGAAAAAGGGAAGATCATCTTTCCTTTCAACACCGGCTTTTTGATAACATACAAACTTGGTATAATTATACCATCCACAAGAGAGATTGGGATGAAATAGTCCAAAATGCAGGGATACCCCCTTCTGTAACTCTTCAAATTATTTTTTTTGGATTGACCACAGCTAAGAGATGCCTTAGCTGTGACAATAGTGAGTATTCTTGACTTCTGAAGTGATACTTCAGACGGTTAACAAACATAAGAGTCATTTTTTAGGAGGCGCATCAATCTCATCAAAACGTCTGAAATTAATGCAGGTATATACAGGCACCTCTGGCTTACCCTAGAGAAAGGAAGAGAAGGATGAATGGAGGTGAAACTTGGCTGCCATTTTGTGTCTATTCTGGTGGGAAGTTTGCAGATAGACTATCACCATGTTATTGGTCTGATTATTATGCCGCTCATCCAAGAGCACCTCATCTCACTGAACTTGCTCCTTGGGTAGCCAGATTCTATAACCGAGCATAACACTCTCATTCATATTCCACAATGATAAAGTATATATAGGAATACACCCTTTTAACTAGTTGTATACTTTCTGAACCCACCAACCACCAACCCCAACCCCCCCCGGGTGGACAGTTCATTGAAGTAGTGCCCCCACACAGCGGGACATCTCCCAGTCCGTTGAAGTAGTGTCCTGATTCTGTGTGTGCGCTGCTACTGCCTTGAAAAAATTTGCGCATATGACCAAGTAAAAGAAGCAATAGGATTACGCTTACCCTAGTAGCAGTAGGAAGACGAAAGGCAATAAAATACAGTAATAGAAAGCGGCTGTAACGCCTTTATTTCCACGCGTCATAATTCATGGCCTCGGCTTCACTTGACACTAGACAAACTCCTCACAATCACAATGTCCCAGACCCAAAAGGCAGTGAAAGACACGACACCGAACATACAAAACAAGGTAAACGTAATTACAGACAATATATGATGCAAATTTGATAGAAGACGACGACTAATAGTCTTCAGGAGCCAGGGGCTGATGCTGATGAGAATGGCGAGGTACGGGCTCTGTGGAGATCACAATGTATTCATATATGAGTGCTGCCAAGCCTCCTCCAAGGAAAGGACCAACCCAGTAGATCCAATGGCTTCTCCATCTCCACCCAATTAAAGCAGGCCCAAAAGCTCTTGCTGGGTTCATAGAGGCCCCATCAAACGGACCACCAACCAAGATATTTGCCCCCACAATGAACCCAATTGCTAGAGGTGCAATGATCCCCAAGCTTCCTCTTCGAGGATCAAGGGCTGTTGCATACACTGTGTAGACCACCCCAAATGTCAGTGCCATTTCCAATAGAAGCGCATGCACCTCTCCAACTCCTGACTGCACATGGAACCCTACTGGTCTCTGCAAAAATCAAGAGCCTAGTTATTTTATCACTGAGAAACGAGTGAAATCAGTGACAGAAAATGTCAAAACAACCTATAATCAAAGGCTGCTAAATGTCTTACCATGCCATTGGTGACAAGCCTCAACAAGAGAGCTGCGACAATAGAACCCAAGAGCTGGGCAACCCAATAATAGACAGCTCGAATAACCGATATCCTGCCACCAACAAGTGAGCCGAAGGTAACAGCAGGGTTTACATGGCCACCTGATATGTTGATGCTCGATGCTACAGCGGAAAACAGTGCCAATGCATGTGCAAGTGCAACCACCACGAGCCCGGAAGCCAGTGGCCCGGTTTCCTTGTACAACTTGTCTGTTTGCAAAAATAATCGAGATGATCGATGAATTAATGTTTAGTTCGAAGTTAAAAGGATAAAATGGTTGAAAGCAGAAAGTAATACAAGAGATTGAAAATGTATATATACTGATGCTGGTGATGGCGAGGGATAATATGTAACAATATAAGTATTATAACCCGTACCAAGAGCAAGGACAGAGCCTTCTCCCGCAAAAACAAAGACGAAAGTGGAGACAAATTCAGCCAAAGCGGCTCTCATGGAGTCGGGGTGGGTGGCCTCATCAGCCCTCCCAAATTCATGTCTGCGAGGCATGGTGTCTTTATTACTTAGGTGCAATAGCTCTTCCTTGTATTTTCTTCCCCTCCCTTTCAGTACTCCTCAGTAATATATGTTGTTAAAGATCAGGGGCCAGCAGGCGTCCAAGAAAAGTCCACAAGCTAGCTAGCTAAATTAAGTGCTAGCACTGAAGGCGGTATCAATATGGTCTCTGATCTTGGCTAGAGACAAGAAGGGAAGAGTGGTAGAGAGGGGCTAGCTAGCTAGGCAGATGGGTTGATGCATGGATTAGAAGTGGGGGTGTTCTAGCTTAAATCAGCCAAAGAGAAGATGGAGCCATATGTACACTTGGGGAATGGCAATGAGTCCATGTTGACACGTAGGGTTATATGTGCTGCCTCTTCACTCCAAGTGGAGCGGTTTCCTTCTTTCTCATGATACCTATCACTTCTCTTGTGACAATACTTGCTTTCTGAGTTCTTGTCTTCATGTCACATACATGCATATCCTCTTCAATTCCATCCTTCAGAAATGAAGTTGTTTGGGTATAGGTGTAAGCTTCCACCTAGTCCAAATTAAACCATCATTGTAATTGGTTATCCTCGGTGCGTCCAGGCCAATCCTGGAAGACTGTACCGATACTGCTTGCATACTTCACTTTCATAAGTTGGTTCGTCACGGGCTCACTGCCATGGTTAGCTATGTGCTAGATCTTGTCGATGATACTGGGTGGACTTGGGCCTTTTTTGACATTTGTTTGGGCTGCTCATCGCTTCAATTTCCATGTTCATCTTTCTTGGTCCGATTCCGCACCAAACTGGCTAACCAACGATTTCGGAGAGATGATTCTTTGCTTGCATTAGGACCCTGTGCTTTTCTTTTCCCAATTTTCTACACCATCTATGCGCTACTTAATCCACCATTTATGTTACATTAATTATTGGGATCATATGACAATGGTAATGAACAATTGGGAATTCATTAATTGTGCTCTGCAGAGTTTAAATCGATATATTAGAAGATCACAACCACTATTCCACACAAAAATGTCAGTTTGAATAAATCAATCTCATTACACTTGATCTTGTAGTGTGCTTATAGTTGAAACGTAGAGCACTGTATATTTCTACCAACCAATCCTGCCGTTAGTCAGCCTCCCTGCCGCATGGTTAGCTTAAGTTGAAATCAGCTCCAAGTCATGACATTGCAAGCATGGGCATCCTTTCCTTGCGATGGTCACACGAAGCACGGTCATCATTTCCTTGCGATGGTCACACCATGCAAGGCCAAGTTATCGCCAGAATGGGGAATTAGCAGAGCTTCAACATATTCTCTTTCTAGTCATTTCCTCGGTTTGTTCGATCAATCTCTTCTATCCTTATCAATACTTCACTCATCTTAGGCCGTTTCTCTGGTGCCATATCTGTACACTGCAGAGCTATCTCAGTCAGCTTCATCATCTCATTATGCCCCTCTCTTGAAGCCAAGATCTCTACATCTAATATGTCTGTTGACCAATCATTATTCACTAACATTCTAACCCAATCAGAAATTTTTTCATAGTTTTCTTCTGGTGAAGTCCCTCCTGGAATCTTCCCTGTTATGACTTCTAATATGATAATGCCAAAACAGTATACATCAGCTTTGTGTGTTAGCTTCTTTCCTTGACAAAATTCCGGTGACCTGCCAACAGCTAGCCTTTCGGATAATTTCCGAGAAGGCAGCAGAGGCAAGAAGCCATAGTTTGTGAGCTTAGAGTGGTAGCTGTGGCGATCTCTGCGGATTAGTACATTAGATGATTTGAGGTTGGCATGTGGGACCTTGTGAGAAGGTAAGGACTGGTGAAGGAAAGCCATACCGTTGGCTATGTCTTTGATTATCGAAAATCTTGCAGCCCAATTCAGAGGGATTCTTCCAACTCCTCTATTCTCTAGCAGCCACAGGTATTATTTGTCAGAAGACAAAGTTGTTATAGCTACGTAGTTCCTTATCGTATTAATGGCATATATGAATTTGGAGGATCATAAATTAACACACATATAATTAAGATGATGGAAAGGGAGAGGACTTGAACTAACCATGCAACAGCTCAAATAAACTTCCACCAGGTACGAACTCATAGACAATCAGCTTTTCCTCCTTGGAATAGTAAGAGGAGATTATTTGCACAAGGTTTTCGTGCCTCATCTTTCCCAGAAGCTGCATCTGCCGAATAAATTCCTTCTTGCTCAAGCTGTCCATGTACTCCACTCTCTTAACGGAAATGACAGCACCTGATTCCAGGTTTGCTTTGTATGTGGTGCCAAGTTTCCCCTTTCCTAACACTTCCGCAGATGCCCTTAGTAAATCATCTAAGTCAAAAACAGGTATATTCTTGTCAAAAAATTGCAACTCTACGCTTCTTTCACGATCCTCAGCACTTCGGGAATACGCCGGTTTTTTGTCTGTCCACTCTGAAGAACCGTCTTCCCCTATTTGAATTTGAAACAATAAACAAAAAAGGAATTTAAAAACCTATGCTGTGAAAGAATGGAAACATATAGTCAATCATGAAGCAAATTCAGGATAATTAGTATATAATATACCTGCCTGATGTTCTTTTGGTGTTTCCTTTTCTTGTGCCTTCTTATAACAACACAAAAAAACAAACATGACCATCAATGCAGCAAGGGTTGATACAACCGAGACCAAAACAACGATCCAAATTGGAAGCTTCCTTTTCTTGCTCTGCGGTGGACTTATGGGAGGAGATGGAGGCGGTATGAGCGGAGCAAGAGGCAGAACTGGGCATGGTTCCAACGGAATTCCACAGAGATTTGAGTTATGATCATAGGAGCTCTCTGAGAACCTCTGAAGGACATCAGTATCAGGAATGGAGCCTTGAAGATGATTATAGGACACATTGAAAAGGGTCAATGTCGGTTGACCAAAAGGTGGTATCTCCGCATCTAAATAATTCTGTTGCAACTCCAATTGTTCCAAGTTTGGCAATTCAGTGTACTCGGATGGAATTGGACCAGTGAAGCGGTTGTATGAAAAAAAGACAGATTCCAAAAGCACAAGATTGCTGAGATTAGGAAGAGGTCCATAGATTGAGTTGTTTCTGAAATTAAGATAAGCCAAGAAAGTAATGTTCTGTAAAAATGTAGGTGGGAGAGAACCTGTGAGCTGGATTCCTTCAAGCACAAGGCCAACCACATGCCAATTTGAACAGATAATGCCTGCCCATCTGCCCGAATTTTGGTTACACGGCGGTCCAGTCCAATTCCCATGCAAATCTAACGCAGAACTGACAGAATCTCTTATCTGCATCAATGCATCTCTTTCTTCAGGAAAGAACACCTTGGTTTGATACAAGGAATGAACAGTCATGGTGCTTGACAAGCCAAAGATCAAATTGAAGACAACAAAAGTTGCAACAACAAATATGTTGCTAACAGCTAAATCCATGATCAGGTCTTTTGAAATTGGAGAAAGGAGAAAGACATGGGAATAATTGGTGATTGAAAATGGGACTTGAAAGATCTTAAAACTTGGGGTGGAAGCATTAATTAATTCCACAAATTAAGCCATACCTTTTCTTTCTTTAATGTTAAACGAGCACTACAGTTTGATGATGTGGGCAAGGCAAGGTTTGCAAAGATTCCAGAGTTTTTCCTAGACACAAAAGCGGAAACAGCAAATAAATTGTTTAAAATGTATATAATAACAATGTGACAGCTGCTTGCTTGGTGTTAATTGTTTAGGGTTCATTTTTACTATTTTTTTTTTTTTAGATTAACGTGGGTGTTCGGGCCAGCTTGTGCGCACCACGACTAATCCCACGGGTTCTGAAATTAACGACCATGTAAACCTCCAGTGGCCATCATATGAGCAACCAAGAACTCGAATCTGAGACAACAGAGGAAGCAAACTCATTTTAGTATATAGTGCTATTGTTATATTTATACATGTAAGAAGATACTGCAGTAATTGACTAATTGTTTTTAAATGCCGAGGAATTAGGCAAAGGAATGTCAAATAAGACTCAAGAGCATGGCATGGCAGGTGCACCAGCTGGATATTGTCATATATAATGCCAATGAAGCTAGGTGGACCGTATATATTTGCATTTGTACATAATTAATATATAAAGCTTGGTTTTATAAGAAGAAGAAGAAGGAGGAGGAGGAGGAAAGTTGGGCTACAGGCCCTTTCTGTTCAGTCAAGAAGACGGGCCTAAGGCCCAACCACAAGACCGGACAACTTCTTGTTATTGGACCAAAGACAAATTCAATTTAAAAAGAAACCATGAAAAGATACGATCTCACAAAGACAAATTCACTGAAGGCCGGAAAGAAGACACAAGCACCGTCACAAGGTGCCGGAATTATCCACACTCTAGTGCGTGTATCACAGGCATAGGCAAAGCCTAATATGCAAGATCCCTAACAAGCCCACCGGGTGCTTTAAAATGCTCAAATTCAAGATGCTAAATCGAGAGTACCACGGAGCAAGATGAGCATTTCCCAGCGCGGACAAGAAGGAATAACTGTTGGAGAAACTATCACAAAATGACAGAGGAAGGGTTTGGTTGCTATTCACAATTCTGCTACAACACTTATACATTTGGATGGAATACAACTTCTTACACCTTTTATTTCCAGAATTCATACAATATATATATTAATATTATAAATTATCTTTTAGAATCTTCTTAATTAATATTTGGCTCTTTAAATTTATATTATTTCTAATTTTCATATTTATTTATTATAGCACTAACTTCAATATACTTAATTTTAATAAACAAGTTTAATAACTAATATTCTCTCCTCTTAAACTTATTTCATCTATTTTCACAATTTCAAACTTCTTTTGCAAAATAATAGAAGGCATCGGTCTTCAATAATTTTATACAACTATCAATAATTTATTCATGAGTTTTAACATAAATTAATTCTACATTTTTTTTATATGCTTTTTAATAAAATAAAATCGAGTATTAATATGTTTTGAACATGTATGATAAACTAGATTTTTGTATGTATTATAGTAAACTTGTTGTAAACAAAAATTCTTGTAATTTCATTTCGTTTCTGCTATAAATTTTCCAATAGTTTCCTTAGAAATATTACATGACACATGCAAGTATTTTGCTTCACATGTAGATAATGCAACAATATATTATTTTTTTAATGTTAAAGTAAAAATTATCTCTCCCATAAAAAATACAAATTCAATTGTGTTTTTTTTATCTTTCAAAATTCTTGCTCAGTCACTATTATTGTATCATATAATTTCAAGACTACGTGAAGATGAATAATACAATCTATAACTTGTTGTCCCTTTAACAAGACATACGATTCCTTTTGCTATTTTTAAATGTAAACTTCTTAACCTTTTCATATACTTTCCATTCAAGCCATCTCTAAACAATATGTTTGGTCTGATGCATATATGGAGAATTAACTAAATCTCATTTTTCTTTTTTAGTTAATTTGGTTTGATATTCCATAGCAAATTTCTTTAAAATTTTTGTTATATCTTGGCTTATGAAATAAAGATTTCATCACTACACTATTTCACTTCTATTCCCAAAAAGCAAGCTATGAGATCTAAGTCTGTCATTTCAAATTTTTTCATTGTAAATTGCTTGAAACCTTAAATTATAATAGGATCATCTCCTATAAAGATTATATCATCAACATATAAATAAACAAATATTATTTTACCTTGTAAAATTTTCTTCACATATAATGTATGTTTATAATTTTTTTTTGTAAATCCTTTATGTGAAAGATAGCCATCAATTTTAGAATTTCATGTTCTATGGTGCTTGTTTAAGCACATAAAAATCTTTCTTCAATCTACAAATCTTTTTTTTTTTTAATCATAAATCCAACTAGTTGTTGTACATAAATTTCTTTAATACTGTCATTCAAGATGCTGACTTGTCAACCATATGAAATGTTTTTCATTTTTTCTAAGCTATTAAAGAGATCATCAATCTCACTATTTTCATCTTTGCTATTAAAGCAAAAACATTTTCATAATCAATTTTATATTGTTGCTCATACCCCTTTACTACTAGTTTGATTTTATGGTATTTAATTTTATTATTTGCATTCCTCTCTGTCTTGAAGATCCATTTCACTCTTATTTCTATATATTATTTTCCATAATGAATTGATTTTCTCTTTCATTACTTGCTTTTATTTATTTTTTTGGAATGCCTTTTTAAATAAAAAATAATTATTTTCTGAAAACAAACAAAATATATTAATATTATCAAGATTGATTTTTTATATTACATCATAAATCTCTTGTCTGCTCTGTCTTTCTTGTTATGTAACTTGAAGGACCAACATGACTGTTAGTTAGAGTTGATGGAGATATATCTAACATGATTCTAATTATCAATGCAGACCTTTTTCTAATATGACCATTCAAGCTTATTTTTATCCTAAAATCTTCCTATATATAAAGATCTTGGGAGATTAAATTATTAGTGTGTTTAGTGTTTTTAACAATTAACATCAGAGCATGGTTGAATACTTAATTGGTATTAGAGCATATGTGTTGCTGCTGCTTCGCGTGTTTTTCTAATGTTGTGGAAGGGAGAACTCTGTTGACGTGATTGAGGGCTGCTGTCGGAGATGCTACTGCTGGGCTCGTGTTTTTTCTTTGCACGGGAAAGATCTGATTCTTCAATAGAGGCTGCAGTGATTTTCTCTGTTGTGAAGAGAGTTGCTTCTAGGGATTGCAACCGCGTTTGTGGAGGTCTATAGCTGCTGTGTTTTTGTTCTCCTAATCTACCTAAGCTATGCTACCGTATACATGTTAGAAAACTTAGCACAAACAATTTTGAACATCCCTGCTCTTTAGTAACATATGCAGATGGTTGTGGGTTGTCGTGTTATTCTTTTCTCCCGACAAAGATTTTTTTAGGCAAATCAGATAATAAACTAATTTTGGCACTCCTTTCACCTTGTCGAACAAACGCAGCAGAAGGATTCCTTTAATAAGTTGGCATTCGTTTTGAGAAATCAATTAATTCAATTATATGAAATCAACTTCATTAATTAGTACTATCAAAGATTTGGTTCATACATACCTATAATTAATGAATTTGATTAGGAAAGAATGGGGGATATGCTGTAATATATTGTATATAGTAGTAGTCAGGGACCATAGGTAGCTACTTATATTAAGAAAAAGAAATAATTACAGGTTAGGAAAAATACATATCGTGCTGAACAAAATTATACATAAACAAATGAAATTTCACTCCAAACAATTATTACAACGATTCTGAGTCGAGATGATGGCGGCTTGTCACACGAATTTGGAAACCATTAACCAAGCGAGCTGATGGAAAGAAGGACATCTTATCTTCCTTGAGCTGCGTCCATCTGTTCATCCCTCCATTTCAAAGTTGTAAACACAAATACCAATTGTAAGTTCAATGACGTTCAATGACATTTCTTTTTTATGGTAAGATTAATTTCAAAAAAAGAGGGAGGATTCACGTACGTAAATGTAGTAACAAAGTAGTGAAGAAAGATAGCAATTTGGAGACGAGACAACTCTGCTCCCGGACAAAACCGAGCACCTCCTCCGAAGGGACAGTAGAATGGGCTGCTTCTCCAATTTCTCTTTTCCTTTTTAATTAATTAATTGTTCAATGTCGAAGAGATCAAGTAATTAATCAAAAACAACGTTTTCAGAAGTAATTATGCGATATGAAATATATCAAAATCTCTACTACTGATATGAAATGAAGATAAACATATGCGAGTTAAAAAAATAATGAAGTAGTACTTGATTTTCAGGCTCCATCCATCTCCAAGGATTGAATGTGCTAGCTCCCTTGTACAAATTTTCATCCAAGTGAACCGCTGAAAGAAATGGAACCACAAAGCACCCTTTCGGAATCACATAATCTGCAATCAAATTGCAACACATTAATTAATGACATTCCAGTCCAGTAGTGTGTGTTTTGTGGTAGCCTTTTGCTTTTGCTGTTTGAGAAAAGCTAGTTTAAAAAAGACTGTCTTTTTAAACCCAAGTTTTTACCATAATTTGTATGAGATGAAAACCAAAATAACTTTCAAAGTAATGGTATTACTTTCAAAGTGATGGTAGAGCTTAGTTTATGTACCTTGGTATACCACATCTTGCTTGGCCTCCCTCATTAGCCATATTGCAATCCCCCCTAGTCGAAGCGTTTCATCAATAACCTATTTAATTTGTGCCAGCAACAGAAGAATCCAATAAATAAATAGATCAAATACAGTTTATCAGACCCAACTGCATGTGACTGGTGGGAAGAAATTAATTAGGTAGGATAGTAGGGGATCAATTAAGGACAATTTTCATACGCATCACTTACACACTGAGTAAAAGACATTGCTTTGTAATCTTGCCATGTTAGCATTCCGTCTCCACTAGAATTACTCCTTATACTATCTTGTTCATCCTGTTTATAAAATTAAGTGACAACAAATTTATCCTATCAGATCGAAGATGATGGATGATATAAATGACGTAGTATATTGGATACAATGAACAATTGCTTGAAGGAGGCGTGGAGATTAATACTAATAATTATTAAGCAGAAAATTAATTAATATATAGCTAAGAAGGCAGTACCAGTAGTTGCTGCATTGCTTTTGGACACCGAGTGACGAAATAAACAGCAAAAAGCATGGTTTTAGCTGTTGTTTCATTCCCAGCAAAAAGGAGATTGATAATAAAGTCTGCTACTGCATTATCAGGCAAACTTTCTTCCTCTAATAGCCTTCCAAGCACCCCATTACCACCTTCTGATGACTCTTCTTGCCCGTGCTTCTCTATTGTCTTGTTTATCTTTCTTATAATTTTCTCCCTTGCCTACCAAGCCATGACATGTACTCTCTACATCACTAACAATATACATATATTATATAATATGATACTCCATAAACTCAACATTTCAGAGTTTACCTTCATGGCAGTGTGGTAGGCAAAACCAGGAATATTTATGGGAAGAGATAGACAACCATCGACAAAGTCAGAGAAGAAGTGAGCCATCTCGTTAATTTCTGTCTCACTTGATGCCCCAAGTAGTTGATTCACCATCAGATTAATAGCTACCTGAACAATAATAAATCATTAACCAAGTATCAATATTGATACAACATGTAATTAATCCAATGATCATGATGGCCTAAATTTTCCTTAATTCTAATAGTCAAGTGTTGCTATATATAGAGAGAGAGTACTAGAGCACTACTCGCCTTTCTGCAAACATCTTGGAGAAGAATGACTTGGTTGTTGTCAAGTTTGTTCAAAGTTTGAAGCATAATCAATTGAATATTATCCAAGAAATGGAACTTAAGCTTCTCTAGACGCATCATATTAGATGCAATTCCATGAAGCTTTCGTTGTTGCTCTCCTTGGACCGTGATCAGCCCATTTTTCCCAACCAAATCTCTAAAAGATTTTGGATAACTTGATTGAAACAATTTGCCTTCATTTTGCATTATAAACCGGTTAAAGGTCGGGTCTGCTGATACCACAGCCCATTTTCCGAACAAACTGCATGAGAATATCTTACCAAACCTGTTCATGTCAACTATATTTCAAGAACATGCCTTCATAATTAATGTAAAACAAGGAGTAAATTTTCTCTAAATGATAATCGATATATGGTAATAAAGAATAGGAGACTGTACCTATTGACTTGTTGGTGAACAAATTGAGGGGGATGAGAACCAGCAACAGCATTGTACCAGTTGAAGCTATCACCAATCAATGGCCAGCCTCGACTACCTGGTGGCAATTTGTACCTTGTCTTTTCCTTGCTCTTCTTCTTGCATACAAGCAATTGTACAAGAAAAACAATGAATAAGATGGACGAGATCATAAGTGTTGCGGAATAAATTTCTCTCATTCTCTGTGAAGGTTGTTATGGAATTTCCTTTAAGAAGGGGGAGCGAGGGAGGGAGAGGGTCTATGAAACCTGCCAGAGTAATCCAAATACCAGTTATATTTCTAGCAAGGTAATTAAAGTTGATAATCGCTTCTTAAAAAGATTCGTTGACCTTAGTTTTGAAGACATGGTGTAGCCACGTTGGTTGAGTAAACATAACGTTGTTGCATGTAATAAACTATGATATAAGCAATTCTGTTGTTAGCTCGTTACCATTAGATTTTTAATATATATATATATATATATATAAATATATGTGCTTAGGAATCAAACAATTGTCCAGTAGCAAACTTTCATTCCCCAGCTACAACTTGCAGCGTCCCCTGGAGAAAGAGACGAGGGATTATTGATTCAAGAGGGGAGAAAAAGGAAAACATTGCTTCATCCAGTATAGTAGTCAGTTGGGTGCATTTAAAGCTCTACACGTGCTGTGCTCAGCTGCAAAAGCAGAAACCTAAATGAGTGACCTTCAAGTTGATGATGAAGATATATGCTAATAATCGAGTCAATGACCTTAATTTAAATTACAACTTAATTAGTAATTACCTCTCAAACTTTGACCTGCTGCATTAATTATTGTTTATTAGGGGGGAAAAGGGTAAACTCAATCATGTAATTAGTGGTGTCTGTTAATTACCATCATGAGTGAAATAGGGAGAGCAACTTTGTCAAGTTGAGAGCTCGAGATATATAATAATTAAACAGCTTCGAGCATTGAACCACAGGTCTCGATACTACTTTCAACCTTTTATGTCGCTGCAACTGGGTTTGCGTTTTAACACACAAAGAAAAATAAAATAAAATGGAGAAGTCAAAAAAATATTTTTTTGGTTAAAAAATCAAGGATAAACACATATAATAAAATATTTTAAGGATTTGTTTGTTTAAAAAAATTGATTTTTTCAAATTACTTTTTTAAATTTTTTTGTATTTATTTATTATTAGAAAGATTATTTAATAAAAATTATTTTTTAATCAAATAAAAATTTAGGTTGATTTTTAGAAAAGTATTTTTTAAATATATTTTTTTAAATTTTTATTTGTTAAGTGTATAGATTTAATCTTTAATATTTTAATTATTTTTTATTTTTTTAATTTCATCCCTTCAAATTTGAATTTCATACAAATTTTAGTTTTAATTCTTTTTATTTTTGTTATTATTTATTTTTATGTTAAATATTAAAAATAATTTATTTTAAAAAATAATTTCTATAAAAATTACTTAAAAAAAATATTATCAAGCGGGGGAGTGTATAGAAAGAATTTTTAACACGGGAATTATGCGTCAGCAAAGTTGTGATGGGCAATAATTAACAGGTTGCTTTAGTAAGGATAAATATTATGGAGCCACAAAACCAGTCAAATTATAAGATGCAAAGACAGTTGAACGGTTGGAATTGATGGAATCCTGTCCTGTCCAAGAATCAAGTCCCTGATTTTCTGCCGCATTGTTTAACAAAATGTGTGTGTGCGTGTGTGCGCGTGTCTATATATATATATAAATGTGTGTGTGGCTCGCTCTCTCTCTCGATATATATATTATTCAAGCTAGCTAGTGTTAATGTGGTTTTTATTATATGCCAGCCAAAACCAGCTAGCTTTAAGTAATTTGCAAGCCCACCGACCCCCCCATCCAACAACTACGCTCACGGGATGGATTAGTTTATGTCATTTATAAGGTTTCCCTCGAAATATTTTATTAAGAACCTTCCTCGCTGCAAAGAGAAAATAGGATGGGAAAATCAAATGGCCTTTTTGAAATACATAATAAGATCATAAATTTCTTAGATAGAAAGTTTTTCTTTAGGTCTGGATGCTTGGTAAATCTTCGTTACTTTAAATTTAATTAATTATTATATTCAACTTCTTTTAATCTCGTATATTCATTAAATCCATATTATTTTAGGTTTATTAATTATCAAATCTAAAAACTAATATATAATTAAAAACTTTAATAAAAAATTAATTCATCAATTATCTTTCAAAGCTTTTAATACATAATTTTACATTAAAAACTTGAGAGATTTTAAGAGAATCGGTCAGAATCTCTGTTTTTAAAAGAGATGATAGAACTTTGTAGATCTAAAATGATTTCTAAATTTTTTTTTTTTTTGAAAAGATCACCAAAATAAATATCACATAAATATCACATGCTATTGGTTTTCTAGGCCCATTTCCATAATATATTTATTTTTAGAATTTTTCTATAAAATATCATTATATCTTCTTAAAAAAGATATTTATTTAAATATTAAAAAAAATTAAACTAAAAAAATACTTAGTCTCAATCATATCAATTACTTTAACGTGAATAAATAAATATAATTAGTAAAATTAAAAGATTAATAGATTATTCAAGATAAAATTTAATTATTCTCATGACAATTGAATTTTTTGGTACATCTTCAATTTTAATATACGGTCTTTTTTTTTCACTAATAATTTGTTCTCTAATTTGTTAACGTACAAAACATCCTTATAAACTACTTTTATATATTTAAAGATTACTCCGGTAAAAACTCTTCATTATTTTTTAGCCGTATATCAAATACAACGTCCTAAATTGTAAATAACGAAAATGAACCCTTAATCTTCATCCAAAACGTAAAGACATCACGAATTGAAAAATCTCAAAATCTCAGCGGCAACCCAAAGACCACATTGCAACTCGATTCATTCTCCTGTAATATTCTCATTGATTTTGATATTTTTTTTACTAGCAAAAGATCCCTTTGTTTTGATTTAATTTTAACTGGGTTTAGCCTTTTATGTTTCAATATTTTATATTTTTCTTGTTGAGCCTTTTCAAGAAATTATAAATGAACTTGGCTTTATATCTTTCTTAACTTTCATATATATTCCGTATTCTTTTTTCATTTTCAACTGAAATAACTTTCAAGAACAATCTTTCGATATATTTTTAAAATAAATCATGTCAAAAAATTAATGGAAATGATTGATCCTTTTGGAAGGAAATTGAAACTCAAATATTAATAATAACAAGAAAGAAATTTTTGTTAATTTTGCTAAGGAAGGCAGTCAGAAGGAGCCGATTGACAAATGAATGAAACATGAATGGGTCAATCAGAAGACAACAAAAATTTAGTGAAGAAACTGATAGATGAGGGACAAAGATGAAAATGAAAATGATAATTGAATTAAGACATCAAACAGTGGAGGAGTACGCATAAGAAAAAAGAATTTTGGAGTTTTAAGCCATCAACTCATCTTATCAACAAGACAAGACGTGGGTTTGCAGTGTGTTTAGTGGCTTGTGAGGATTAGTCCCACTAATTGAATTTTGGAGTTTTAAGCCATCAACTCATGTTATCAACAAGACAAGACAGGGTTAGTGGGTTTGCAGTATGTTTAGTGGGTTGTGGGGATTAGTCCCACTAATTCGGATATCCCACATAAATCAAAAAAAAAAAAAAACAAGACAGGATAAAGGAAAGTGCTTGCTCAAAAAAATGGCTGTATCTTTCTCTGTTAACATGGCAACAACTTTTCCCCTAAACCACTTCTTCTTCTACGTGGTTCGTTATATATGAAAATATATAGAACTAATAACTCTGATTGATTGTATTGTCTGAAATGAAGGGAAACATGCACATACAGTGGAATTTGCAGAAGCTGAGAAGAGCAACCCAGTTCCCATCATGGCTGAATAAAAGTAGCAGAAAAAAATAATAAGCATGGTCTTGATGTTGGTAGGGTGGTTAAAGTTTCTTGTCTTTTCAACCCCACCAATGAACCCCTCCTCAAAGATGCTCTCAAGGTACTTGCTACTTTGTCTTCTACTTCATTTCCTCCTGCTTTTTATTCAAGTAATTTTTTTTTTTATGGGATTGATATGGGACTTGCTTTCCTTCAATGTTTTTTCACTTTGAAACTTTATGGTGTTATTTTGAGGTCTGCTTGAAGGGTTCTTGAATTGGGTACCCTTCAGCAGATTATTGAAATGCGAAAAAGAGATGTTAGAGAAGCAATTAATTTTTGTGGAAAGAAAAAGAGTAGGAAATAAGCTTACTTTTTGTCTGCAGATATGTTTTCTTGGAAATCGTGAATGTCCAATTAGAAATTTAGAATCCGACCATCTTTTTAGAGAGTAGCGATAGATAAGAAGGCAAACGAAGGGCATGAAAGGGTGATAGATGCTTTGTGCCGTACGGCATGTGGTTATTTAAAATTATGAAACAAAATTGTATGGGATTCTTTAAAAATTAAATTTAATATTTTTTATATCTTAAATAATTTTTTAAAAATTAAATTAGATTTATCTAAAAATTTATTATTAAAAAATTTAATATTTTTTATATCTTAAATAATTTTTTAAAAATTAAATTATTATAAATCATAAATTATTTAATTATTCAATGTTCAATTTTTAATGATAATTCACAATAACTTGTCAAAAATCTTCTAAATCTCTATTTAAGAAAGAGAGATTGTTATGCATGAAATGTTAAGTCTAATATTGTATTTTTAAGTACTTTTCTAATAAACAACCACTTTACATAAGAGAAATAACTTATTATTTATAAAAGAATCTGAAAAATAATATAAATTGATAAAATATCAATTTGCCTCCTTGATGATATTCATATATTAATCTAAAATAATTTTATAAATTATCTCAATTAAGTTTTTATTTAATATTTCTAGGTCTAGAAATATAATCTCCATATTAATTATATTATAGTTCTTAATTTTTAAAATATATTTTAATCAAGTCCTATCATTCCTATTTTATTTCCAACTAATGATTCTTAATGTATTTGACTCATTAGGTTCTTAATATGTTGGCTCAAATATAAATTATAATTATAATTAAATAAATTAAATAATTTAATTTAATATCAATTCAACAATTAATTAATTTATATTTGAAGATCAGGTGCATCATTTAGCAACATGTCATGATTCTTCAAATATTAGAAAAAATCATTAGTATTTTGGCTTAACCTTTCAATAATCGATTTCTTATTATAATTAATATTCTTTCATTAATAATATCTTAATTTAACAAGTATAAAGTATGTCTGTTATGTTAATTCATATTTATTTTCTATATAATAATCATTGATCATTTGAATAATATTTAAAATTCTTTTCAAATTTTATTTCACTCTACCAAGAATTTCTCATTTAATACTACTTTAAAATATATAAAATATTTTTTTAATTTATTAAGGGTAATGAATGCTGTTTTTATGTTGAATGCTACAGTAGAGTGCATGAACCTCTTCTGTAGTAGAGCGTACTAGTTCACATTTTTGTATGGTTTATTACTTTTAAAAACATGGTCTAATAAGTCAGACACCATTATTCTCTTGGCGCTTCCTTTGACGTGGCATGTGGGATTGGCAATCCATAAGATATGAGTTCAAGAAACAAAAAATACATCTAGGTTCCGTTTATTTATAGGAAAGTTATTTTTTTTTAAAGTGAATTTTGGAAAAAGTGAATTGCGGGAAAAATAAATTCCAAGGAAAGTGAATTCCTGAAAAGTAAATTATTTTTTGATGTTTGGTAGTGTTATAGAAAATAAACTGAAAAACGCTTTCCAGTGTTTGGTTATATTATGAAAAATGAACTGGAAAATAATTTATTAATGTTTTATTTTTCTAAAAAGCCAAAATATTAATTTTTTATTTTTGGCTATCCATTTGGCTTCTCCATTGGAGATGCTCTAATAAGTCAGACACCATTATTCTCTTGGCGCTTCCTTTGACGTGGTATGTGGGATTGGCAATCCATAAGATATGAGTTCAAGAAACAAAAAATACATCTAGGTTTCGTTTATTTGTAGGAAAGTTATTTTTTTTAAAAGTGAATTTTGGAAAAAGTGAATTACGGGAAAAATAAATTCCAAGGAAAGACCAAGCCAAATTTTTCTTTGACTGAAAATATTTTTGGTTGACCAGAAAGTGTTTTCTATTGCCCAGAAAGTATTTTCCGTTGATCAGAAAATATTTTTCGTTGACTGGAAAGTGTTTTTCGTTGACCAAAAAATGTTTTCACTAGCTGGAAAGTGTTTTTCGTTGACCAAAAAATGTTTTCACTAGAAAGTGTTTTTCATTGACTAACTTCTCTAATGACAAATAAACACAGAAAAGTTTGGAAAGTAGCTTCCCGGAAACTATTTTCCGGGAAACAAACATGTCCTATACTGATTTTGAGCATAATAATAACAGAAGAAGATATATAGTAGAACAATGAAAGTACCTTTATTTTTCTCCTTGTCAGCGCAGAAGCGAGATATAATTCCAGAGTTAAGCTGGCTTTTAAAATGAACTGCTGCAGACATTAAGCTAGCTTTGGGAGATCGCTGGTGGAGTTCTCATAATTGTTACGTCTTCTTTTGTAGTTGGTAGCATTATGGAACCCATATATTAGCTATGCTTACATTTAGAGGTGTAATAGATAGATAGGCAAAGGAGAGTAGGAGGAATTTTGTGGCTGGGCTTAACTTATCCCCCCATTAATTGGAAACTCTGGATTACTTCTCTGTATACATAACTATGAAAATGGAAACTACATACAAGCTCAACTCCATTTGGTTTGATTACATTACACACATTTAAATCCATTCTCAACTTTGTTGCTAGCAAGGCATTTCCTTATCCAATTGAGTAATTATTGCCTCGTCATTTTTCAGTCAAGGAAACTAATATGAATTCACCTTGCAGTTAGTCTCACAACAATCATGGAATTTCTTGTGGATTTGACTTTTGTTGCTTGGTTGTAAGGGCCTGTGTCTTCTCAATTTCATGGTGGTATAGGTCTGTTGTTGTTAAAATCTTGCTCTTCGTGTGACACGGGGGTTGGGGGATGCTCAAATTTAATATTCTTTAGGTTATATTCTATTTTTTTTCCTCGAGCAAACCTAAACCTCAACAAGCTTACTATAGCCAAACGCTACTACCCCGTGGAGTAAAGCTATTGAAACACTGTAAAACATCTAGCAAGGTTCTGATCTAGTTTGATGTGGACAATTTAGGGAAATGGATGGGACTTGGGAGTGTTTGTGTACGATCAGATGAAAGATTCATCCACGGTGTTAAGAAAAAATTTCTTAGCTTATGTCTTTAACACTGTTAAAAAACTATCTTAACTTAAAAACTTAAACTGTTAGATGAGGTCTTAAGATATGATTTATATTATTCTCTAACACACCCTCTTAAGTAAAAGCCCTTTGGACTTGAAACTTGTATAAATCCATATTACCTTGTACTTAATTTTTGATCAAATAAATAAGGATGGTGAGATTCGAACTCGTGATCGCTTAGTCATCAAGCCTCTAATACCATGTCAAAGAACCATCTCAACCCAAAAGCTTAAGCTGTTATGTGAAGTCCTAAGATATGATTTATATTATTTTCTAACAAACTCTTTCAACAATTACTGTTTTTTTTCCTTGGATCTTTAGAGTTAGATCCTATGGTTTTGTCATTGAATATGCTACTCAGAGTACTATAGAATTATAATAACCTTTATTTATTTCAGCAGTTGTTTAAATCATGCAAAATGGAGACCTATCAATTCATTCCATTGCTTACGTGTTTTTTATAGTAGGATTGAAGGATTAATGCTGATGTGTTTGTTATAATGGTACAATTCTTTGTCAAAATCAAATTTACTTGAATCATTTATGATGTGTTAAGAAGTATTTTTCATTTACTCTAAAAAGAAAAAAATATCATTATTAAAAGAATATAATGGTAGGTGGATATTATCAAATAAGTTACACCAACTATTAATAAAATAATACTACTACCATTAATGCCATAATTTATAGCTAAATTATCTCACTATTCATGCCTATAAGTAAAGGTATAAGTTAGAGAGCAAAAGAAGAGTATGAGAGAAATACATGAGAGAGAAAAAAGAGTAATTGCCAAAGACAATAGCTTTGCTGTCTTATGCAGCAGTGAGTGTGAGAGTAATGAGAGTAAAGTGGAAAGAATATCACTCTCCTTTTCCAAATATCTATACTGTTTTTTTTTATCTTTAATAATATCAACTTTTTCTGTGGATATAGATAATTTGTCACTTTTCCTATAGATATAGATGATTTATCAAACTATGTTAGATATTATGTCAGTATACTTAGCTTCCAATATGTGGATATAGATAATTTGTCACTTTTCCTGATTTATCAAACTATGTTAGATATTGTGTCAGTATACTTAGCTTCCAATGAGTAATTATTAAAACATCACCGATCGAAATTCTCAACAATTTCACTAATGATTGAGAGTAAGATGTGCTTCGGAAACCTACATTCTACTTTATGTGTGGTTTTGTGTTTAGTTATTTTTCATTTTCCTTGTTTTTTTTAACTCTTGCTAGTTGCTATGGCATGGCGCCGAAACTGATTAAAAGGTATTCCTTTTATTTGCATCTGGGGTCTAATTAACAACACAAATGAGATATGGTTAAAATAGAGGGATTCAGATAGTTAAAGTTTACATAATTATAACTATTAGGAGGAGTGTAAGCAACACCATAGCACCGATCATGTAGCTTGAGTTCCAAGTTAAAAACAAAAATTCTTAACAACAACTTAGAAAAGAAAAGATTAAAAGTGAACAGGGTGAACAAGCACAGCATGACTTGGTGGAGGATGCTGAACAATAGGGCCCTCCACTCTCTGACAACCTTCACATTCTTGCTCTAAAACTGCATTACAAATTAAAACAATAGATGTATGAATATGATAATCTTTTTAGTAATATAGTTTATGCCCACAACTGATTTTATATCTACTCTTAAGATTATTAATCAGAGGGAGCATACCAGCATCAGGACGCATCAGAACACTATTCTTGACCTGGATAACATCAACAGGGTCGATTTCCACTTCAGCGAAAAACAACTCCTCTGGATGATGCTCTTCTTGTTGGGCATTAAAGGTGAGATGACACCAGTTACGGTCGCGCTGGAATGGCCTTCCTTGCAGGTCGGTCACAGAATCATGGCTTCGGAACACCTTTCCGGCCTTGATGCTCTTTAACGTATAAGCAGTCTGATAAATTTAAAATAATATTTTACAAACAAAAAACAAGAGTTTGAAAGCTTCAAAAGAAAACAAGAATGGAGGGCAAACAAACCCGATGTCGAGAATTGAAGTGGCCTAATGCAACTTCCGCGAATTGTTCAAATGGTGGAAATTCAAAATCCATATCAGGAAGGTCTAGCGAACTCCCACTAAAAAAACCATGCATTTTGATAAAAAAAATCTATATATTTTAATTTTTTTTAAATGAAATAAAGAGTGTTTTGATCTCTATGTGAAAAGAAATATTATTTCTAAAGAAACTTGGAAATCGCTGGTAGCATAAAAATAAATAAATAAACAGGATAGCTAGATACTCAGAGTGTTAATATGGCATATTTTTTTTTAAAGGAAATAATTAAAAAAAGAAAGAAAAAGAGAAAAAAAATAACCTGGAAAATGGGCTGCCAGTACTCTCATGATCGGTCCATAATTCTTAAAACTAGTTGACGTAGAGCAACAAAAGTAAAATAGATGGTCAAACAAGATCGAAACTAGCTAGTAATTGTTATTATACGTGTTTTTTCAAATGCATTTACTTAACTCAAAGCAATCCATAATTTATATTTTCCTTTTATCCGTGGTTTCAAATAAAATTAATTAATAATATATTATCACACGAATTCATTAATTTATACGAACTCGAAAGTTCATTACCCGATCCCACGTCCCTTTTAATATTATTCTCACTTCATCATGTGTCGTAGAGACTAAAATAATTTTATTTAAGGTGCTTTTCTTGTATGTTAATGAAATCTTCAAGAGTAGATTACGCCTATATTCTTATTGAAAAGGAAAAAAAATACAAATTATTACATTAATTTCAAGTAAAGTATTTTTTTTAATTGTTTCTTTCGAACTTATCGTCGAGTTGGTTTGATATTTCAAATTTAAGTATATGTTTTATGAACAAGTAATTTAACGATTCATAACCCATTCAAATACCAAAAATCTATATACCATAAATCATTAATTATTATGAATATTTTAGTATTAATACATGTTGCAATTAGTTTATTATTAAGCGTATATATTAAAAACTCAAAGAGTATATGTAAAGGAATAATGATATCAATCTCCAGGTGGAAAATTAAATTCTTATATTTGTTCCTTAAGCTGATAGCGTTCAAGAACCTATTAGTATACGCAAAATCTAGGTTATTGCAAGCAAACAAGACCATAAATGGAGAAGTATAAGATGTTCTTATACAAATAAATAAAATAAAAGAAAGATGATCAAACCTGGAACAGATTCTATATAGCAGTGGTTTAGTGCCAATAAAAACAGATAATAAAAAGGTAATGGACTACTTCTGATGATGAAAACCTAAAAGATAATGGACTACTTCTGATGATGAAAACCTAAAGGAGGAGAGGATTAAAAACAAGTTCTTCACTGCTTTTGCATGGGCAAGAATATCATGACTGTTATGATCGAATATAAATGACTTCGAGAAGAATAAAACTAGTTCTTCATTACTTTTGCATGCATGGGCTCCGTATACATGACTGTTTTTTTTTTTTTTTGAAATGCGATTTTTTACCTATCCAGGGAGCAGCATGGTTTTAAAACCCGATTTCATGGCATGGAATAGGATCCGGGTTTCATCGGATTATTGTTTTTCTCTTCTTGACATATTTTCAAGTAGAAGAAATATAACCTGGAGCAGCGAGAACAAAAGGTAGGTAAACGAGGGAGTATAAGCAGCAGGGAACGCTGCTGCGTGTTTCCAAGTGCCTTTGCCTTGATCATCTTCTCTTGAATCATCCTGTCTTTCTACTTCAACAGCAACTACGGAGGCTGCTTCTTCTTCGTCAATGATTTTCTCTGTTAAGTTCCATTTTTTTTATGCAGCCTCAGCAAAGCAAGTAACAAACACTACAACAAATGAGGAGTGTTGGTATAATTTGTAAATGAATAAAATTTTTTTTTATTCCATATTAGAAAAAAACACTTTCTCATAATGTTTTTAAGCATGAATTTCTATTGTGTAGTAAATTAAGCCATGGTGGACAAACTCTTCTATTTGGTTTCTTAATATTATTATATGGATATTTAAAATATCAAAAGATAGCATTTGAAACTTTGAACTTGGAACTTAATATGAACAGTTATACTATTTTATGAATACTCATACTGTTTGATGAACAATCATATTATTTCATTAACAATCATATTGTTTAATGAACAATCATAATATTTCATCAATAGTCATATTGTTTGATGAGCAATCATAGTGGTTTATTAACAATCATATTATTTGATGAACAATCATATTGTTTCATCGTTATATTTCAAGTCTATAAAAGCATGTTACTACAAAGAAAAGAATATAACAAAATACATATATTCTTTTCTTGGTCTTATCTTCTCATTCTTTTAGAGGTTTAGAGGGCTTAGTTGTATCCTGGAGGTGTTATTTCTATGTGGGACAAATAAACACATAATTATTTCCATCTTAAACTATTCCTAACAATTTTAAGGTGTTTATTTTGAAGGAGACAAATATGAATTATAGCGTCAAAGTTGCTAAGGATGTTAAAATTCAACTAGATCGGTTTGAAAATGCGAATTACACAAGATGGATGGACAAGATGATATTCCTGCTTACTTCATTAAAGATTTACTACATTCTTGATCTGAATCTATTTGCACTATTTGAACCTCAAGAAGATGAATCTGCCACTATTAAGACTGTAAGAGTAAAACGTGAAGAAGATGAAGTGCTTTGTCGAGGGCATATACTAAATACTCTAACCAGTCAACTTTATAATATCTTCTCCAAATTAAAGTCACCAAAAGAAATTCGGGCTACCTTAGAGACACATTACAAGCACGAAAAATTAGGTTCTGATTGTTTTTTTTTTTAAATTTTTTGAGTATGAGATTACTGATAATAAGCCAATCATGGATCAAGTCCATGAAATTAAAATGCTAATATCAAAACTTAATGATTTGGATATCAAAGTTCTTGATTCACTTCAAGTAGGGGTTGTTTTATCAAAACTTCCTCCATTCTAGAATGAATATAAAAAGAAGATGTTGCATTCTACAGACAATTATACCTTTGAACAGTTTCAAACATACTTGCAAATTGAGGTTCAATCTCGTATGTGTGAATTGCAAGTAACAAATTCTAAAGTGAATTTGGTTACTAAAACTGGTTTGACAATGATTAAAAACAATCTGAAAGTGCAAAAGAAAGAAAACAAATTCAAGAAGAAACAAAATGCTAATAAGAAGCATAGAATTTATTTCCATTGTGGAAATAAAGGGCACTATATAAAAGAGTGTAGATTCAAGAATTTCAACAAGAAAGGTGGTTCTTTCAAAGTGAATATGGTTGAAAAAGATGAAATCAGGGAGTTAGTTGCCATGGTTTCAAACATTCAAATTAGAATGATTACTAAATTAAATATGACAACTAATATTATAAAGACATCAGATTGGTGACTGGATTCTGGTGCAACAGTTTATGTTTGCAACAACAAAGCATGGTTCAACACTTATAAAGAATTGAAAAAACCTGAAAAGGTCTTGATGGGCAACCATAATTCAACCAAAGTTTTAGGAAAAGAAACTATTGAGTTGTACTTGACTTCTGGATAAAAATTATCTTTACTTAATGTGTTTCATGTTTCTGAAATTAGAAAAAACCTTCTATCTACTAGTCTCTGGAGCAAGAAAGGGTTCAAGATTGTTTTGGAGTCTGATAAGGTTATTGTAACTAACAGTGGGATATTTGTGGGAAAGGGTTATTTTTGTGATGACATGTTTAAGTTCAGTATTAATGAAATCGATATTATTTCTACTTATATGGTTGAATCTACTTCTCTTTTTTGCATTCTAGATTAGGACATCTAAATTATAGATATTTGAAATACATGTATAAACATGATTATATTTCATATCAATATAATAATAAAAATAAATGTGAAGTATGTATTCAAGCAAAGATGACAAAAAAGCCTTTTCCTAAAGTAGAAAGGAATTTTCAATTACTTGAGTTGGTCCATTCTGATATATGTGAAATAAATGGTATGTGTAACAAGAGGTGGAAAAAGATATTTCATAACTTTCATTGATGATTATTCTCGTTTTACCTATATTTACTTGTTAAGAACTAAAGATGAAACCTTTGGAAAATTCAAGGAATTCAAGAAAATGGTAGAAAATTAAAGTTCTTAGAAGTGATAGAGGTGGAGAATACTTTTCTAAGGAGTTTTCTACTTTTTGTGAGGAAAATGAAATAATCCATCAAATCACAGCACCCTATACACCACAATATAATAGACTTGCTAAAAGAAAAAATAGGACCTTAATGGATATGGTCAATATCATACTTTTGAATGCTAAATTACTAAATAATTTATGGGGTGAAACCTTACTTACTGCATGTCGCATTCATAATAGAGTACTATCTAAAAAATCAAATGTTTCTCCTTATAAAGTATGAGATGGTAGAAAACCAAATCTGAATTATTTTAAAATGTAGGGGTGTGTAGCTTTTTATAAAAATTCTGATCCTCAAAGAATAAAATTAGGACCCAGAGGTCTTAAGACTGTTTTTGTTGGTTATGCATAAAATTTAAAGGCTTATAGACTTTTGGATTTAAAAACTAATGTGATTGTTGAATCTATACATGTTGAATTTATCGAATATAAATTTATAAGCGATTCAAATATGCAAGAACCAAATCTAAAAATAATGACTCCTAGCTCAACGTCAAGTGAAAAACATAAAAAACTTAGAAGTAATGGATTCAAGTGAACCTAGAAGAAGTCAAAGAGTTAGAAAAGAAAAATACACAGATATAGATTTTATTTCTACTAATTTAATTGTATTTTTAGTGGAAGGTGATAGAAATACAATATTAAAAATGATACCTATGAGCCTAAATATAAAACATAATCCAAAGACATTTGGTCAAGATATGTCTTCTAGGGATGTTGCTTTTTAGAAAGAAGTGGTAAATGATGAAATGGATTTAATATTGTATAACAATACTTGGGTCCTCGTAGATTTACCTCCAAGTTCTAAGCCACTAGGATGTAAGTGGATGTTTAAAAGAAAATACAATACCGATGGTTCTATACAAACCTTCAAGGCAAATTGGTTGCCAAAGGTTTTACTCAAAAGGAGGATGTTGATTATTTTGACACTTATTCTCCAGTGGCAAGAATTACATCAATTAGAGTTTTATTTACGATAGCATCAATTTATAAATTTTATATTCATCAAATGGATATAAAGACAACTTTTCTAAATGAAGATATAAAGAAAAAAATGTATATGGAGCAACCTGAGGGTTTTATACTTCCTGGAAATGAAGAAAAAGTCTGTAAATTAGTAAAGTCCTTATATAGTTTAAAACAAGCTCTGAAACAATGGCATGAAAAGTTTGACAAAGCAATTTTGTTGAATGGTTTTCATCATAATAATGCTGATAAGTGTATGTATTCCAAATTTATATAAGATTTTAGTGTGATTATTTGTCTTTATGTAGATGACATGTTAATATTTAGCACCAATACTATTGGAATAATTAAAACCAAAAGGTATCTCACTTCTATCTTTAAAATGAAAGATCTTGGTGAAGTAGATACAATTTTAGGTATCAAAGTTAAGAAACATAGTAATGGTTATGCATTTAATCAGTTACATTATATTAAGAAAATGCTTGATAAGTTTAAGCATCTCAATATAAATAAGGTTAATCAGTTTAAGCATTAAGTTAAATGATTATTATGATAAAACAATAACACAACTAGAATATGCTAGTGTCATTTAAAGTTTTATGTATGTTATGCATTGTACAAAACCAGATATAGCTTTTGCTATATGCAAGTTATCAAGATATACAATCAAGCCAAATACAGATCATTGGAAGGCTATTGCAAGAGTCTTTGGTTACCTAAAAAGAACGATCGATTTAGGCTTGTTTTATTCTGATTTTCCAACTATGATTGAAGGATATAGTGATGCAAGTTGGATAACTAGTTCAAGTGATAATCAGTCCACATCAGGATGGATTTTCTCACTTAAGGAAAGTGCAATATCTTTGGTATCTAAGAAACAAACATGCATCTCTCATTATACCATGGAATCAGAATTTATTGTAATAGCTATTGCAGGTAAATAAGCAGAATGGCTAAGAAATATATTGTTTGATATTAAGTTGTGGCCACAACTTATGTCAACTATTTCTCTATACTACGATAATGAAGCAACCATGTCTCAAGCTTGTAGTACCATTTATAATGGTAAGCCAAGACATATAAGCATTCGACATGGATATATTTGAGAATTGATTACAAATGGTGTAATCACCATTGTCTATGTGAAGTCTGTGAATAATTTAGTGGATTCGCTCATAAAAGGACTATCTAAAGATATGGGATGAAAAACAACTAATGGAATGGGGTTGAAACTCGTTATTAAAGATACCAGTAATAGAAATCCAACTTCAGATTAGCAAAAAGCTTATCTCTTAGTTTAATGGGTAATAACAAGTTACTATTTTGTATCTATTAGACACTGATATTTAATTTGAGTCCATATTCTGATAGTATTCAGTGCGTTATATTATGAAAAGTAGGATGAACGTGGGCTTTTAATGGAATTTAAAGTTCATGTCTAGTGTAATAGAAATATGTATAATTCCACCTATATGAATATAAAAGAAGTGCCACTTTTGACAAGAGTTAGGGTTTTCTCTTGTAAATATTCAAGAAAAAAAAATGATTTTAGCACATAGCCATAATAGTGCTAAACAATTATAAACCTCTTTAAGAGTTTGGATAGTATTATGTGTGTAATATCTTTTATTTTACAACAAAAGTTTTGGTTTAATCTATGGACACCATTAACTTTAGTAAAATTCAAGTTCTAACACTAATTGAAGGTTTAAATTGCAAAATACCTTTTTGAAAGCATAATTCTATCAAGTAAAAAGACCTTCATTACAAACTAATGGGGGATTATTGGTGTAGCTTGTAAATAAATAAAGAAAAGATATTTATCCCACATTAGAAAAAAACACTCCCTCCTAATGTTTTTAAGTGTGACTTTTTATTATATAGTAAATTAAGTCATGGTGGACAAACTCTTCTATTTAGCTTCTTGATATTATTATATGGATATTTAAAATATCAAAAGATAGTATTTGGAACTTTGAACTTGGAATTTAATATGAACAGTTATACTGTTTGATGAACAATAATATTATTTCATCAACAATCATATTATTTGATGAACAATCATAATGTTTTATCAATAATCATATTGTTTGATGAATAATTATAGTGGTTTATCAACAATGATATTATTTGATGAACAACCATATTGTTTCATCGTTATATTTCAAGTCTATAAAAACATGTTACTATAAAGAAAAGAAATACAACAAAATACATATATTTTTTTCTTGGTCTTATCTTCTTATTTTTTTAGAGGTTTAGAGGGTTTAGTTGTATCCTGTAAGTATTGTTTTTATATGAGACAAATAAACACTTTAAAGATAGTGTTTTTACACCTCTAAACTAACTTCATAATTATTTCTATTTTAAACTTTTCCTTAACAAGGAGTCCATTTGATAATGAAATAAATTGATGGATTTGTCCCTTCAGTAATCAAATAAATGGATGGATTTTTTCTTACTATCTTTTGTAAAAAAAAAAAAAAGAAGGAACGATCGAAGTCATTGAAAATTGAATGTTCGAAGAACATTTTGAGCAATATGAAAATCGTTCCTTTCAACCGTGAGAGATGATGCCGTTTTAGTGGGAAGCCGCCGTAATAAAACGACGTCGTTCCCATACCTTTTCCTTCCGATTAGCTCGTAAACAGGGCCTAATATAAGTATGAATTGTTTTTTTTTTAAAAAAAAACAAAAGCCCATCCCTAAAAACCCAGCAAAATCTCTCTCGCTCTCTCTCTGCCTCCTCCTCCTTCAATCTTCACCTAGACAGTGTCGACAGCAGTTCCCCATTCGTGAAAAATCAAGCGATTCTCTCTCAATTTGTTTCTTACTGGGTTACGTAACTTCGTGGGACGATTTCCTGGAGCGATCCGTGCTGCCGATTCCAATTCTGTACGCTACTTTCTCCCTACTTTTTTTTTTCTTTAAATTTCCTTCTGTTTGGTTAAGTAGAAGAAACTTAGAGGAAACAGAGCCAATTTCTATTCCTATTTCATGATTTCCCTCTTGGGCTTGACGTATTAGTAACGCATCGTAGTAGTGTAGTCTAGGAAGAAGACCTTTTTTTATATTATTTTCCTAGGACCGAGTTATTTAATTCTATTTTCTCCTTTATTTAACAAATTTTACATATTTTCTGTAACATATGCGTTCTTTTTATTCTTTGAAAAAAAAAAAAGATAATTGTTTGGGAGTTATAACAACTATTATGAATTGATTTGATTTCAGGTTTTTGTAAAATCACATTTTTGTAGTTTTCGTCTCTTTACATGTAAAGCCTTAAATATTGTTTTCTGATGCTGAAAGGAAAGAAGGAATTTAAGGGTTTTCGCCATTTACTATGCTGCTCCTTTTCTTTTCTTTTTTTCTTTTTTTTTTCAAGTAAGAGGCCATTTACTATGCTGCATATAATTTGTACAGTTAATATCCGTCTTGAATATATTGGATCAAATCAATACCTTTAGTTTTAGTTTCAATAAAGGGATTGATTTGATTCAATTTACATAGAGGATTTGATATCAAATGTAAAAATAGAAGGATCTTGCTTGATTTTTGGTTTGCCTGTGCATGATTGTGAGATCTCACTGTATCCAGTGTTGTGGGTGCGTTGAAAAGATCACACATATTTTTTCAACTGTACGAACAAAATATTATTGGTACTTAGCAATATTAAAAATGATCTCATACATCTTTAATCTAAGTTTCATACGTGTATTGTTTGTCCTTCCAGATTCACATATATTAAATGCATGTCGCAAGTGTTTTTCACTTGAAAATGCATCAAAATGATTTTTTTTTCCAGATTTTTTTTCGTTTTCAAAATCAGCCAAAATCACGAAAAACATTAAAAAAAAAGCATCAATTTGATGTTTTTTCAAAATAAACATACTTTTAAAAAGCACCCAAAAGTAGTAGTTACCGCACTCCTAAACAGGTTCTAAAACTTGAATTGAAAAAAAGATGTAATATAGAATGGAAATACCAATAATTTTGTCCCCTTCAAGTAAGATTATACTGTTAGTGAATTAGCACTCACATGACTATACAGCCAATGCATAATTTGAGCAAAGTTGGTCTAATATAGAAGGGAATATTCCATAAAGGTTTTAAATCATAGGTTAATTGATGAAAATAAGTTTTTTATAATTTAATAATTTTTTTAAAATGTAAAAGAATGGGTAAGCCATGATAAATAAATTTTTTATACATGAATAAATAAAGTTGTTCAATACTAATATAAACAAGTTCTGTTGGCTCACAATATTTTTATTTTTTTAGATAAATAAAGCTATTTTAGAAGAAATTTAAAATTTAGCTATATACGTGGGTGTCAAATATTGGAGTAAACTCATTTTATTTATTTTACTAGTTGGTCTCTCTGCTTTCTTTCCCCCTCAAAATGGCAACACCACCTGTACTACCGCAACCCCCAACCAACTTCGAAGCAAATCCTCCTCCAATGGGGCCAACACCGCCGCAGCAGCCACCAGGAACAGACATGACAGGGATATGCTTTAGGGACCAGCTTTGGCTAAACACATATCCTCTTGATCGAAACTTAGTCTTTGATTACTTTGCTTTGTCCCCTTTCTATGATTGGACTTGTAATAACGAGCAGCTTCGGTCTCAATCCATTCACCCCCTTGATCTCTCCCACTTATTGTAAGTACTTTAATTCAGTTGGGTATTGTTGATTTTCATATTTTAGTGTGCTAATTTGGATGAATGAACTTGCTTCTTTTTTTTTTTTGTAAGGAAGATGACAGGCACTGAGTATATGCTGAGTGAAGTGATGGAGCCACATTTGTTTGTTTTCCGAAAACAGAAGAGGGATAGTGCAGAGAAAGTTACCCCAATGCTGACTTATTATGTGTTGGATGGGTCCATATACCAAGCACCACAACTTTGCAGTGTGTTTGCAGCTCGAGTTGTGAGTCTTTTTGTGTTAGTTTTCTTTTGGGTGTTTGTGATTTACCCACAATAACATTACCATTAGCTCATTCATGATTGATTTAAATAGGATTTGCATGTTAAACATGGTTATAGGAATAATTTCTTGAAAGAAAAGACGAGTCCTTTTGGTATGAAGAAGTATAGAGTTAAATTCATGGCATCCCATGTAGCACATTCAGGGAGGAAGTGTTAAAATGAAATAGAATCTAATGTAGGATGTATAGATAATGTTATTCTTTGTGATCCAAGTTTGGCTGGAAAGCATATTCATGGATTGTACTCTCGTCAAATGATTAAAGTATTAATGGTTGGATGAGATAATGTAGCAAGATGATATAATGTTGTTGTTTACACAACATAATCCCAGAGAGTGTTTGGGATTGCAGTCGGATCATGTTTTTGAAAAAAATTGAAAAATTTTTTAGCTTTATTTTTTTCTTGTTTTAATGCGTTGATGTCAATTTTTTAGCTTTATTTTTTTCTTGTTTTGATGCGTTGATGTCAAAAAAAAATTTAAAAAATAAAAAATATATTATTTTGATACATTTCCTAATAAAAAACACTTTGAAATGTAATCTCTACTACATTCCCAAAATGCACTTAGTCTTAAGTAAGTGTACCTTTATGGCAGGGACGGGCTTTGTATTATATATCAAAGGCTTTTGGTACTGCTGCGTCAAAGCTGGAGAAGATTGGATATGGTATTGAACTACTACTCACCTTTTCTCTTTTATCTCATAGTGATCAGATTAGTTTTTTTCTTGAAGGTTATATATCATGTTTTTCAGTTTGAATGAAATGCATCCCTGGGTTTTCTCTCGGAGGGTTTTTTATTTTTCCCCCAAAGGAATTGACAGCTTGTTTTGTTTGTTTCAAAATGAAGTTTCAGTGTTGATGTTTCACATTATCAGATTTGATGATTTCCATCTGAGTAATTTGTGGGGTTTTCACATGAATAAATGAGTTATGTATTTGAAGTAGCATTTTCTATGAGATGACTCTGTTTTTTGCAGCATTATATCCAGTCAGTTTGGGTTGCAAAATTGGTTGCCATTTCCCATTTTCCTATCATTTTTAGTTACCATGGTAGTATTTTCTCATGACACTTGACATTGTTCACTAAATATTCCAATTTGCTGGATGATTGATTAACTAATTTGCAGATTGTTCACCAAAGGTTGATATTTTTCTTATAACACAGCTTATATATGCTAAATTCATATTCCACATCAATTTAACCAATTTTTGAAGCATTGTAGATGCATAACCTTTTCCTGCAAAACAATCTGTAATACTGGTCATTTCAACCTGCATTTTCATTTAGAGTTTTTTGCATGGTGCATGAAAAGTCAACCCATAACTTTTGTATCCGTAATGCACCCTAGACAATGGGAGATTATAGATTTTTTTTATTACACGTGTTGTCTACCGCGTTTCCCAATCCTGACTGGAATTCCATATGAACTTATTTTTTTGGCCTTGGTCTTTTGGCACCCCTAACTCCAAGGATTATAGTGCTGAACAGAAAGCTATTCCTATTTTTTGTGTGTGCTCGTGTAATAGGTTTTATTGTGGCCCTTCTTTGACATCATTATCATGTTCGAGTTCATTATTTTAATTCTTATGTGATTTCTGATGCAGTTGATTCTGAAAATGAGGGCGCTGCTTCTGAATCAAAGACTGGTAAAGAAGTAATTGACTTCAAAGAAGTTAAGCGAATAGATCATATTCTTGCCTCCTTACAGCGCAAGGTAACTTTTGACTTACCTGACCAACATGTGTGGTCCTGTAATAAAAGATAATACAAGTATAGGACAAGAAAATGTCCGTTATTGTTAAAAGTGAGCACATCATGGCTTTATGTACAGCCATGATTCTTTGTGATGGTTTGCCCTCGACAATTATTGCATCCATATTGATGAAAAATGCATGCTTATAAAGCTTTTATTTTCAAGGTGTTCTTGTTGTTATTTGTTGTTTACAGGGCCTGTTTGAGATTGTGGTTGTGATTATTTTTTAAAGTATTTTTTGTGCTGAAATGCATCAAAATGAATTTTTTTAAAAAAAAATCATTTTTACATCAAAATGATTCAAAACATATAAAAAAATAAAATAAATTTTAGCAAAAAAAATTAAATTTTTGGGGACTATGGTTTGTACCACGTTGCCAAACCTTCTTTGTCCAATCACCTACCATCAGATATGAGGGTTGTGAAATGATATTAGATAGCAATTGATGGTTTCTTTCTTCGCAGTTACCACCAGCCCCTCCACCACCATCTTTTCCTGAAGGCTATGTACCCCAATCAACTACAGAAGAAGAGAAAGGCCCCGAAACCCAACAAGGAGGAGAGCCACAACTTCCTCCTGTTGATCCGATCATTGATCAAGGTCCTGCCAAAAGAATGAAATTCTGAAAGTGATCTTTTCTTTATTTCAGCAGATAATCAAGAAATGTAGAGAGCAGAAGCCATCATGTCGAAGATGATAGGAGATGTCTTCAGTGGAAGAAGCTTTCCAATCGTCTTTATGCCTTTTAATCCGATCTGACGTGCCATTTGGATCGTAAGTTACTGTTTAACAAGATAAATAATACTAATTTATGTAATTTGAGTATACTGTTTAAATTCAAACCAGTTTCCTTCGCTATACATAATAAAACTAAGGTTTCCTCAATTCTGGGTTGGCTAAAAGAAACGTTCTTCCCGTGGTAGAGGGATGTATAACAGTACCACAAAGGTGGTCCGGTGGTATATAACTTTCTGAAGCGAATGAATTTTAGTTACGGTATCGGAACAAGTAGATGTGTGAGCATGTTGCTAGGGATTGACATCACTTGTCAGGGCTGAGCGTGTTTGGATGTTGCACTAGCAGATTCTTCTTGCCATCAAGGTTGTTAAAATCATGATTTTAACATGTTATAAAATACAAAATAAATTTAAATTGTAAAAATGGATTGTAAAAATATATTATGAAATTATAAAAATTTTAAAATATATTAAAGATTGTAAAAATATATTATGAAATTATAAATTTTTTTAAAATATATTAAAAATATATATATATACTTCAAATAAAAATTCATATATAATTTAAATATTTTAAAATATATTATTTAAATAAAAATTTATATATAATTTAAAGAATTTTTTATTAACTAATAATGAACAAACATAAAATAAATAATTTACTAGAATGTCATGTAAACTACTACAACTAGTTTCATTGCCGTCATTTTCTCTTTATTATGGATTCATCTTCTCTTGTTCAACATCTCTTCTTTCTCTTTTTTGACTTTTTTCACCTCAAACAACGTTTTTCATTCTTTCTCCTACTTTTTGTAAGCCAGATCAATAAATGAGAGTGGATAAACCAAATCAATAATCCATATCAGATATCGACGCTAATCCAAATTATAACCAAAAGCATCATGAAAGGAGAGATTCCTGCAACATAGAAGCTAGACTTTTGAAACCAACCGAGGAAGGGGTTACTGAAAAGGTAAACCAATGGTCTGCAGGTTAGATCCTTTAGAAAATACATCAATTAGGAAAATAAATCTAGAATTGTGTCTAGATTCAATCCATGTAGAAGGATTTAACACTCTAAAGAAACAACGAGCCAGAAGTTGAGAACCAGTGAAGAATGGACAGGGAGTAATGTTAAGCTATAACAGAATAAGCTCTTGAGTCCTAAGCTATCCAGATTAAACTTTAAATTTAAATTTTAATAATTCCATTCTTAAACTTTAAATTTTGTATTGTCAACCTCATTTATTATTTGTTCAAAAATTAAATTATGATAGTCTATATACAATAAATATCTCATCTCAATTATCAACTATCTATCACATCATTTTCTGATTATCCTTCCTCATGTATGTGTTTTTATATACAATTCTATTATAGTAGACTTGTCTGGAGATGTGTAGACCATAAAATAAATCAATACTTAAACCTTATTATAAATAATAGCCACCAATTAAAGAAAAAATTTAAAAATAAAATGAGTTATTACTAAACACTTTGCATGATTAGTGAAAGGAAGTGACCCACTGGTATGCTCGTTAATGAAACCATGATTTTTTATTTATTTATGTTCAAGGACTCACTCCAAGAACGCCTCCTAAAAACAACTAATATAAAGAACTCTAGATATCTATTCTAATTATTCTTTTGATGTGAGAAGGTTTATAATTCTTTCAAACATCAAAGTCATCTTACTCTACATATATCATATAATATCATATTTGTAGGCATCATATAAGAAATCATGCAATCTAATTAAAAAAAATTATTGAACTAATTTTTTTTACAAAATAAAGATTATTATTATAAAAAAACATATATGTTACACATTAAAACTTATCTAATTGAGTGATTAGATAATAAATACATTTTTAAAAGTTGTATGATACAACATAACAAAAACTCTATTTAAAAAAAAATTAATATCAATTGATGAGTTTATTGAATTATGTTATTAGTCTGCAAGTTATTAATTAGATTTCATTTTAAACTTAATGAGTTTATTTCTACTTGAAGAATTTCTACACTTGTGTTGGCTTAATATATATATATATATATATATATATATATATTTCTATTGAAAACACGGCTAGAG
>NW_011499999.1:525639-531584 GCF_000495115.2 Populus euphratica | reverse complement strand
TTTGTTTTCTTTATATATATATATATATATATATATATATATATTCCTATTGTAAACACGGCTAAAGTTTGTATCGAAGCACTAATTGTTTGTTTTGTTTATTTAGTTATTATTTGATTCCTGTTTTAGAATAGAAAAAAAAAGAATAAAACATGTTTGATTGATGACAAAAAAAAATATAGATACAAAATAAATCAATCTTTAAAACAATTTTAGAGTTGATTTTTATATACATGAAAATATATTACTTTTATCTTCATTATCTCCATCTTCAATATTTCAAGACAACAATCAAACTCTATTATATTTATCAGTTATTTATAACCAAAAATAAATAATAAATACATAAAAAATAAAATTAGTTATCAGTATAAACATGAATGGTGTGAATAGTGGTGGAACATTGTGGAGAAAATTGTATATACTTTATGTCAACATTTTTCAACCACCATCATTTTTCAACCATAATCACTAATGAGAAATACACTAAAGTTAGCTACAATATTTATTGTAGTAGTTAATAGTTATTTGGTAATTATTGGTTGCTACCAAGGCTTTCATTTCTCCTATAAATGGAGACAAAAAGAAAGTAAAAGAAAAGCAAGTGTGCAGTGAGTGCAAGTGTAACTATGAGAGTGAAAAAGAGCATATTTGAGAGAAACACCAAGTGTAAGAGTAAAACAATGGATTTTATAGGATTGTGATAGGTTAAGTTGAGTATTTGTAGCATTCCTTTAATGATATACAATTTGTTGCCTCTGCAAACGTACCTGATTTTGGAAAACCATGTAAATTTACTTTTTTTATTTATTTATATTTGCTTTCAGTCCTGCTTGTACAACAAATTGGTAACAAAGCATTAGGGAAGCTAGAATACCAAAAAAAAATATTTAAATCACAAAGTTTTAGAAAATTATGTCAACATTCCAACAAAAAATTTAAGGTCATTTGGACTTCTAGAACTCAAGATATGAGCTAAATATTGAATAATATCTAGACTATAGGACAAATACTGACTTCTCTTTTGATACTAAGATTTGGACTTCCAAGCAATAAAATTAAGTTTTGGATAATCATGAATGTTTTAGGCTTATGTCTTAGCTTTCCATCCATACAGAGCAAACCCAAATCTAAGTTCTACAGCTCTAGATATGACAATATGACTGAACAACGTTCCAGTTTGAACTGCATTAACATCTTTTTTCTAAGCTTAACCCTCTCTTTATTTTCTCAATTTTAGTAGTTAAACTCATTTTATTTATGTGATAGACCTATATTAAGATGAACATTTACCATAAATTAAAGGTATCTTATAATATTAGATAAGATATTATAAAACATACTCTAATTAAGGAGTTACTGATACTTCAAGTTCAAAATGCTAAAATAAAACCTTGATAAAAATATACATTTAAGTATTGATTAGTACGGTATGTACCTGACTTGAAGAAAAATATCTTCTCACTAGGAGTCCTGAAATCTAGTGGTTATAAGATTATCATGCATAGTGAAGTTTTGAGAGTAATCCATGGTGCCTTAGTTGTCTTAAAAGGTATAAGAATAGGAAACTTATATTTCTTAGATGAATCTACAGTTATTGGTATAACTACTATCTCCAAAAGCTTAGAAAATGATGAAACAAATAATTCCAGACTTTTGCACATGCGCTCAGGGTATGCTGGTGAAGCAAGGTCTATTGAAAAGCACCAAGACTAGAAAGCATAGGTTCTGTGAGCAATGTATTCTTAGAAAATAGAGAAGGGTCAAATTTGACATTATAGTACACAACACAAGAAGGATTCTAGATTATATTCACATAGACATATGAGGACTTCAAAGAATGAATATATTATAGGTAATTGTTAGTTTGTTGCTTTTATTGATAATTTCTCAAGACAAGTATGGGTGTATATGATGAAACACAAGGATTATGTCTTTTATATCTTTATAACATAGAAGAAAATGATGGAAACTCAAACTGCAAGGAGAGTTAAGACTCTTCGGTCAGATAATGGTAATGAGTACACTTCATATCCTTTCTTTGAAGTTTGTCAAGATGAAATGATTAAATGATATTTTATTGTTCACAAAACACCACAACAAAATAGAGTAGCAAAATGCATGAACTGTTTATTGGTGGAGAAAGATTACTGTATGCTATCATATTCGGGACTAAGCAAAGTGTTTTAGGGCGAGGCATTAAGCTATACTTCTTATCTTGTTAATTGGTTACCTTCTGTGGTATTAAATGCAAGAATCCCCTTAGAGGTATGGTCAGGCTCTCCTGCAAATGATTATGACTCTATGTATATATTTGGTTGCTTAGCATATTATCATGTTACCAAGTTTAAACTAGATTTTAGAGCCAAAAAAGCTATATTTTTAGGTTTTAGTGGAGAAGTAAAAGGCTACAGACTCTAAGCTATAAATCAAAGAAAGTGATTTTGAGTAGAGATATCACTTTTAATGAGTCTAACATGTTATAACAAGGGAAATCATAAGAAAAGGAAAAACAGTCTAGTGGTGCACAACAAGTGGAGTTTGAGACTTCAACCATTCCTATAAAGATAGTTCAGGCAATCCCTATTGAAGGAGATTCAGATGAAAGTTCATATGAAGAGGAAGCAATAACTTCAGCAACCACACAATAAAAATTCATTACAACAAGTAAACCAAAAAGATTTATCAAAAAACCTGCTCGGTATTGTAACATGGTAGCTTATGCACATCCAATGATTGATGATAAAATCCCTTACACCTACAAAGAAACAATACATGGTGTATAAAGTGTAGAGTGAAATGAGACAATGGATGAAGAGATGAAATCTTTCCATAAGAATCAGACTTGGGATTTTATACAACTCCTTGGGGAAGGAAGATAATTGGTTGCAAGTGAGTATATGTTAAGAAAAAAGGTAATCCTGAAAAAGGCAACATTCATTTGAAAGCAAGATTAGTAGCAAAAAGTTATGCTTAGAAGGAGGGGATAAATTATAATAAGGTATTCTTTCTTATTGTTAAGCGTTCATCAATCCATATTTTGCTAGCCTTGGTTACACAATTTAATTTGAAGTTAGCCTAAGTTGATGTGAAAACTATCTTCTTACATGGAGATTTGGAAGAGAAAATTTACATGTGTCAGCTAGATGGTTCCAAAGTCATTAGAAAAAAGAATTCGGTTTATAAACTAAAGAAGTCATTATATGGATTGAAACAATCTTCTCGCTAGTGGTATAAGCGATTTGATAAGTTCATGATAGAACATGGATACACACAAAGTCAGTTTGAAAACTGTGTATATTTTTTCAAACTTGTTGATGGTTTTCTCATCTATTTCCTTTTATATATGGATGATATATTGATTGTATCGAAGAGCAAAGTGAAGATTGATAGACTAAAAGCTTAACTGAGAATTGAATTTGAAATGAAAGACCTTGGATATGCTAAGAAAATTCTTGGCATGGAGATTTGGAGAGACAGAAGAAAAGGCACAATCTATTTGACACAGACCCAATACCGGTAGAAAATTCCATAAAAATTTGGGATAAATGGTAAGACCATACTTGTAAACACACATTTAGCTCCTTATTTCAAACTAAATGCTCCAATGTCTCCATATATAGAGGAAGAGCGCAAGCATATGACTTATATTCTGTATACAAATGCAGTTAGTGCACTAATATATATAATGGTTTGTATAAGACTAGATATTTTACATGCTATCAGTATAATGAGTAGGCATTTACATTATCCAGGAAAGGGTCACTAGCAAGCAGTTAAATAGATTCTATGATACATTCATGACACAATTGATGTTGGTTTAAAGTTTGAGAGGGATGATAGACTCGAACAAAATTTAGTTGGTTATGTGGACTTGGAGTATACTAGTGACTTAGACATGCGTCATTCCACAACAGGTAATGTGTTTACACTTGTTAAAGGGCCTATAAGTTGGAAGTCAATGTTACAATCAATAATAACTTTGTCAACAACTAAAGCAAAGTACATGACATTAACAAAAGATGTTAAGGAAGCTATTTGGTTACATGGGTTGATTAAAGATTTGAGAATTGCTCAAGAGCATATAGATGTCCATTGTGATAGTCAAGGTGCTATTTTTCTTGTAAAGAATCATGTTCATAATTCCTGCACCAAGCACATCAATGTTCGGTTTCATTTTGTTTGAGAAATTATGGATGAAGAGGATATTCTATTATATAAAATTTGTAACCTAGTTAATCCTGCTGACATGCTCACAAAATGTGTCTCAAGGATCAAGTTCCAACATTGTTTAGACTTGGTCAACATCTCTTGATGATAAGCATCTTTAGGGTGCAATGTTATATGGCATATTAGAGGCATCATTGATTGATCACAAAAATTAAATGAATTTTTTTTTCAAAGTGGATATTTATAGCAACTTTATGTCAACATTTTTCAACCATTATCACTCATGAAAAATTTACTAAAGTCAACTACAATATTTATTATAGTAGTTAGCAGTTGTTTGGCAATTATTGATTGCTGCCAAGATTTTTATTTCTCCTATAAATAGACATAAAAAGAGAGCAAGAAAAGAGCAAGTATGCACTAAGTACAAATGCAAATATAAGAGTAAAAAAGAGCAAATTTGAGAAAAATACCGAGTGTAAAAATAAAATATTAGGTTTTGTGGATTCTACTAGGTTAAGTTGAGTATTTATATCATTACTCCTATAATATACAATATATTACCTTTATGGACGTGTCCAATTTTAGAAAACCACATGAATCTATTTATTTATATTTTTTATTTGTATCTATTTTCAATCTAGTATGCATAATAAAAAATTATCTTCATAATTTACAATTAATTGTTATTATTAATTAGGCTAAAGAAGAAACGAAAGATCTATTGATTCCTCCAACCTAATTTGAGCATTAATGTACATAGATATTGCTAAATCTTTCACCCTCTAATTAACATATATATTTTTTATTTGATGATAATCTAATAGAACCAATTCGAGTAAAATAAGCTCAATTAAGATTTCCTTGCCCCCCAAATGATATAATAATTAATTTGTTCATGCAAATATAAGAAATTGATGAGTTGCATAGAAAAAAGGGAAATTAAGGGTAATTAATAGCTTGGCTACGAGTCTTGTTTGAGGTGGATAGCGCTCGTGAAGGCATCAACTCTTTTTGAATGGTAGTGACAGACAAACTCTTTTTGAATGGTAGTGACCATTGCTCCCATGTGTTAGGCCCCAAAATGCTTTGTTGTTTTCAGTATTTTTGTTTCCCAGTTAACATTAATGTAACAAGTAGGGCCGACGAAATGAGTGCATCATGATGGTGGGAGGGGAGGGAGGAAGGGCAGAATATGGACAAATATTTATGAGATAAATGGAAAGTTGAGCCTCCCCCATGCTAAAACGGGCAAGCAGCTTGCTAGAGCTAGACTCGAGTGGCCAAGTGGAATAAAAAGTTCAAAGTTGTCATCCACACATTCACATTGAATAGAGATGGCAGCATCCTTGCATAAGGCGGCCATATCTTTCTGAGCTTTAAACCTTGACGGCTCAGGCTGGCTGGCTGGCTAGGGTTTTGATGATCATCATTCTGTAGTGACCAGGTGGAGGCATGCATACGTGCGACACTTGTCTTCTAATGATTGTTCATGCACACTTGTAAGAATTGATCTCGTCTCCCTTCCAATCAGGAGCCCCAGCCTACCCTATTGGATCATTCCTCTCCATGTGTCACACTTTGGTCCCTTCTGCCCTGCCCACAGCCAGCCCAAGTGAAGGATCCCAAAACCATGTTTACATTTTTCTAAAGGAGTGCACGACATGTCAAGAAGTCGGTCATTTCAAGATATATATATATATATATATATATATATAGTGCACGACAGCACGACATGTCAAGAAGTCGGTCATTTCACGATATATATATATATA
>NW_011499999.1:505587-525550 GCF_000495115.2 Populus euphratica | reverse complement strand
ATATATATATATATATATATATATATATATATATATGATGCAGACTGCATTACCTTGGTGAAGAGGACAGAAAGTAATTTTCATGCATTTATTATTGATATTATTATCATTTGTTTTAAAGCAGAATGCATCGTCAAATAGAGAGCCATAATGAGGTAGGAGATCTCATAATTATTAAAAACTATGCACCCAATTTCCTGATATGGAAGTATTCCAAGCACATTAATGATAGATGGAAACCTTATCACCAGTATTTGTCTTAGTTGGCAGGGACTTGTATAGTTAATTTAGCCAAGTCAATGTCTATTATTACCAGCTCTATGCATAGTCTAATTAATACATGATGGCTATAGTTTCTTTTGGGCAGCAAGTCAATACACATCCACCAATAGACTAGTTAATAGGTTGTGGAGAGGCAACTGCTGAGCAGAGCGCAGGGGGAGATAAATGTTACTAATTTAGATTTTTATATTTATTTTAAAAGAATTTTTTAAATTTATTTTTATGTTTTTAGAGTATATTGATATGCTAATATTAAAAATAAATTTTAAAAAATAAAAATATTAATTTATGTATTTTAAAGTGAAAAATACTTTTAAAACAACAACTACTACAATACCAAATAAGATTTTTGTATTAGATATTGTAATAAATTTTATGGTTATAATTTAATAAAAATAAATTTGAAAAGTTTATAAATTATAATTATTTCATAATCAATATTTTTTTTAAAAAATCCAAATACTTTTATCTAAACAACTGTTGAGCAGAGCGCAGAGGCTAGTCAATGTTAATTTATAATGTTAATAATTTATATAAAGGATGTTTGTTTTGTCTTTTTAATTTTAAAAGTATTTTTTTTAAAAAATAAATTATTTTTTGCAGTTTTGGGTTGATAAAAAATAAGTTTTAAAAAACTATAAATTATAATTATTTCATAACCAATATTTAAAAAAAAATTGAGTTGAATCCATGTATGTATAAAACTATTAAAAATTACTAAGAAGGTTGGGGTTAAACAGGATTTCAACTATTGATCACCGCATTACCAAGGGCAGAGTGCATCGAGGGAGAACATTCTTTGGGATTATATAGTTAAATAAGGGTTAACTTATTCATTAATTAGGATGATGATGGCGATGATAAAATGATAACAAACACTATATGCCTAAACTTTAATAACTACTTTATATGCTTGCCGTCATGGTTTAATTATTATTATTATTATTGTATCTCATCTGGTTTCAACAGCTTTTTGATCCTTTTGTCTTGTTATTACAATTACAAAGGCAAAATTCAAAGATTCAAACTAAGTGATTGTTTTCCCCTCTTTTTTTTTGTCCGGTTCATGTTAATGTGATCTTGAATTTGGTTTTGTCCGCATCGCTTCTTCTAATCTTCTTCGAGATATTTGATTGGCTTTACCCAACCAGACACTTACTGTCCAGGAAATGTCAATCAACGATCCCTAACATCCTCTTCCATACTTTGAATTAAGAGGTTAGGGTTCAAAGAAGATATTTAGGTTGTGTCGGTTAATGTTTCAATATAATATACATAAATTATTTGGTTAAAAAGATATTATATGTATACTTGGGAAATAGACATGGTTCTTGAAGTATATTTTTGTTATTTTAAAACAGGAATATATAAATACGTCTTAAATTTTTTTATATTTTCTACCCCCAAACAGTAACCAAAAATTATTTTAAAATGTTAAAATCTAAAATCTCAATAAATTGAAAAGAGAAGAAGAAGTTAGAGTTCAAGTTCAATCATTATATTTCCTCTTAAAAAATAAAAATTCTGCCCTTGCAATCAAGTCTCTATCCCACTGATTTTTGAATAAGTTCTTAATAAAATAAAAATAGTGCATTTTAAATACTTTTTTTTTTTTTTCTAGCGATGTCTTTTAGAATTAAAACCCGAGGTACAACACGAGGAACATTTCCTCTCTACCTCAAACCAAACTTAAGGATAAAAAACCCATTTATAAAAATCACTTTTTCCCCTGCTATTAACTACTTTATCCAAACTAGTAGATTTGCTCTAACGTTTTGTTAAAAATAATTTCTTTAACAGAACACTTGAAATACAATAAATTCGGATTGTAAAATTAAATGATAAAATCATAAATATTTTTAACTAATTATAGATCAATAATTCTAATAGATAATAAAAGTTTTAAAGGTACTGTGGTCGAGAGAAAATTAAATGAAAGAATGGAAAAATATTTGATTCTATTTTGAATCTTAGAGCGAACTAAATATGATATTTTGTATGAAGTTACAATCTTTTTTTTTTTTTTTACTTTAGGTAATGTTTGGTTTACTTAAGAATTGATGGTGGAAATTAGAATGATTTTGCTAATTGATTTTAGGGAAGCCAACAATGTTGGACAAAATAATGAAATGAGATTCTATTCTATTTTCATCAATCTTTTGTGAACAAAAAATAACCCTTTTGTTTAAGGATTATATCTCTCTTTTTTATTTTTATTTTTATTTTAATGAATATATGATACTATCTATATCTATTTCTGCTTGATATTGCAATGGATTCCATAGAATAATATCAAAAGCCATACACGGTTTATTTGAAACGCTTTAGTGACTAATACAATTCTATTTACTTTATAAGAAAAATAAGACTCATATGACTATTTCTGTGCTAGGACCAGCAACTCCTATTAACCTCGTGGTTAACTCTTTGGTTGCTATCCTTCAACCCTAAATCAAACCCTAATAACCTATTAGGTATCCTCGAAACAATGACGAAACCTCATGTCATGCTCAAAAGTTCCTGCATCTGCAATGTTTGGGTTCGCTTTGTAAGAGGCTCTTTTTCAGTGTAATTTTTGGAGCTGTACACTCCAATAAGAGTGCAAATCGGAGAATTTAGAGTCAACAATAGTATTTATACTTTGTAAATCATGATTTTGAACAAATAAAGTTTGATTTTAATGATTTTAAAGATTTTAGTTCATGTTTACACATTAAATATATACTAATTCATAAAATTATACGATTTTATAAAAAAATTTATAATTTTAATTACAATAATTTAATTTTTAAACTAAAATATAATTAATTGTTTTGATATGTGTTTGATATTGTACTATATTTTATAATTGCATTTAAAAAAAAATAGATTTTAAAAACATTATAAATTATAGTTTTTAAATTTTTTCTAAATCAAGATTTTAAGAGATATTTTGCAATTTATTTTACATAAAACTGTAATATATATATTAATTAACAAAATATTTTTAAAATCATGATTGGTCAAAACATAATTTTAATTACACTCTCAAACTTCCCTTAATAATCAAAATGTAGAACATCTCGTCTCATCTCATCTCATTTTGTTAAATAGTTGAAAGCCTAGTAACGTGATAATGATTGAGAAAGGCATTCTTACCTTTTCTATTTTCTATCATGGGATCTCAAAATGCTTGAATCAAAGCACAAGAAGAGAAGAGAAGTGAAGTTGAGGTTAAAGCATTGAAGGACAAAGATGGAGTCAAAAGTTGAAAGCTTTAGGGGGTGTTGGGGTGCCCGTGTTAGGCGCCAAGCAAGCGCATACACTCGCAGTTGCCACCATAAAAAAGGCAAACACTCTTTTTACTAGCTAACAATAACAATAAATCCTCTTTATATAAACGGAAAGTTTTACTCTTTGTTCTCAACAAAGCAACAAATTTTCTTCCGAACCTTCTAAACTTAACAACTCTCTCTTCCTTTTCTCTTTCTTGAATTTTTATTTCTTATTATTGAATTTAGCCTTGTTTTGTTGAAGTTCTTCGTTCTTGATCCTTGATTTTTGACTCTTTTTTGCCCTCTCTATAGTTAGCTTCACTTTTAGTTCAGTTGTGACTTTCTGTTAAAAAGCTTTGATGGTAAGACAGTTTTTTCTCTCTTTCTTTCTTTAGTATGTTTTCAATTTACTTGTTGAAAATGGCGCCTTTCCCTTTTGGGTTGTTTTGTTTCGTTGCTTGGAGATGATAACATACTAACATGTGCAAAAAGTTGTTTCTTGTAGTCTTGAAATTCTACGATGTATTTTCTTAACAAATTTAGCTAACTTTAAAAAAGCTGTTGAATTGGGCACAAATGGGTTTTGGGCATTTGTTTGTTTTGTTGAAGTTTGGACCTTCAATCTTATTGATTTCAGGTACAGTGGAAAAGGATAAAAAAAGGGGATGTCTTTACTTTGCTTCATGGGTTTTAGGTTGCTTGTTTTTGTTTTGAAACTGTTGGAGACACTTTACTCACAATCTTTGTCCAATTTTCTACTGTTGTAATAATTGATTTAATGGAATTCATTTGCATTTTTTCCATTTTCATTTTCCAATACTACGAGTTATTTTCGATTTGCTTGCTACCAACCTACCATTTTGTATGGGTTGCTGCTTCTTCTGCAAGGCTATTTCAATTCTGTTTGAACCCAATTGCCCTTTTTCTTCACATTTCTCTTTTAAAGTCTTATTTCATGTGTGATGGGAAAAAGCACATCACTTTTTCCCTTTCTAAGTTATAGTTGTTGCATAACACTTTTGCATTTTTCCTTTTATCAGAATGGGGAAGATAGTGAATTATGTTGTGTCATGCTTTTCTTGTGATTCAGTTACTTTTATTGGTTTCGTCTTTTTATTGACTCCTTCTGTCATTGAATTCTTATCTCCCTTTTCTGTGCAGAAATTACTCGAAGTTTTGACCAGTTTTCCAATCTTCTAATTGTGGACCAGGTGACTTAATCTATCTCTTACTGTTGTTTGGTGATGAAATGTGTTAGGGGAAGGATATTATATGTAGATTGAAATTGTCAACTACAAACAATCTTTTTCAAAAGCTTTTGGAGAGTTCTAGCAAGAGTTATTTGAAGACTGCTCGTGAGTGACCTACTTCTTGTGCTTTGTTGGTTGGGAAATTTAATTACTTCATTTGTGGCTCGTTTACTGCTAATCCTCCACTTTTCCTTGTGATTGCTGTCTACATTCTATGAAACTAATTGCTTTCTTCATCCTTCGTACAATTTCATGCCACAGGAATCAATACCCTTATTGTGTTATGAATCACTGTTTTTCCTTGCAAGAGGGATTGTTTTTGCTGAACAACTTGTTTGTACTGCAGTAACTGACTTTCTGTTCCTTGAATTCGTGAATACAGTAACTATTAGGATATGGGATGTCTGGTGTCTACCCCACAGGATTCAGGTGGAAATCGAAGGAGACCGGGGAGTATAGGGGAAGTTTCTGTTTATGTACCTGGTTTTCGGATACCAAAGCCCGTTGATTTCTCTCTGTCACTTGGTGATCAATTGCCTAAGAATTTAATGGAACGCCTGTCTGCTTTGAGAACTCGTGTTGTTGTTATGGCTGGCCAAGAAGCACCAACAGTTTCACGAACAAGGAGAAAAAGTGCTACACAACATGGTAGGTTGTAATAATACCAGTGCAGATTGATAGATCAGCAATAGGTGAAGTTGTTTGAATTTCAATGTTATTTGTTGTCTGCAGGAGGTTCAACATTGGCCAATCTTCACCAGGCTCTTCAAGACTACTTGCCTGTTCTGTTGGGATTAGTTAAAGATGGAAGCCAGCTACAACACAATGTGCAATTTGTGTGGATGAATCAAGAAGATGAAGCAGAGGTGGGTGGGAGTGTGCTCTAGCTCATCTATTTACCATCGGTTGAAATCTTCTGTTTTATGGTTTGCAATTCCTTCTGAGATGGAGAATTATTGATTTGATATGTACTGTGGAATTTTGTAGGAAACAGCCATTTCTAATGCATGGTATGAGGTGTTGTCAGTTTTGCATATGATGGCGATGCTATCATTATCACAGGCCAACTTGTTACTTCTTCCAAGAACATCTGCTGATGGTTATCAGCCAAAAGTATCGGAAGGTAGTTGTTTTCTATAAACTTTATGTGAATCGAGGGATGAAGCTTGTTGTGTGTGACATTTCTTAATAATTTTATTTCTAGAATTTAAAACTCATTTGGCAAGCATAAGGTATTGTCCTTGTCCAGCATTTTGGAGAGTAACTGCTGGGTCAGGAAGCCATTTATGATATTTCTTATACTGTCTATCTGGATCTTGGCTATAATTGCATGCTCGATGTAATTTGTTTTAATATATACAAAAGAAAAGAGAGATTGATTGGTGTGGCGGCCAGAGGTGTTGATCTAATTAGTGACAGAAATGTCGGTGACAGTTTAGTTCATAAAGATGCTTTTCAGAATCTACTGTCCTAATTAAGTATGGGCATGCAATTAGAACAGCAGGATATTTCTTGTGCATTTCAGCATATAGCCTCCAATCAATTAACCAGCCATCTAACTTGAAGACCACACTTAAAGTGTATACTTAATTTGAGTAATAAATAGAGTGATGTGAAATGAAACCTAAAAAACATAAGTGCTCCAACTCAACGTGCCATATGAGATTGAAAGACCAAATACCATTATTCACTTTTGGTCTTACAAGTGCATGGTCCCAGATGGGCAAATTTGGTGATATCTACTTGATGAATATATATATATATATATATATATTGTTTAGAGTTTTTGTATTTTATAAGCAATATTTTTTAATAATACAATTTCTAAACCAGGGAAGATTGCTTCGACTTTGATAGTAATTAGAAGACCACGGTGAATTGGGAATGTTACCTTGTTTGGAAGGAGTTTTCCATGTGTTTGAGAAAGCTGCGTCAATGATTCAGAAATATATCTTGCAAGTTGATCTAATCATATTTTATGTAGATGAATTCATGCACATATACTCGGTTGTAACCTTTCACTATGCTTCACATTAGATCTCCACTCATCCTGTTACAAAAGTTTAATTTTGCTCCTTTATTTCTGCGAGTCTGTCACAGAGAATAGGCGAGCATCAGTTGATATTTTCTTGAAGGCTGCAGGGTATCTGGATTGTGCTGTTCGGCATGTGCTCCCACAATTTCCTACTTCACTAAGGTTTGCATAGCTGAAAGACTTACCAAGAGTGGATGTGCTCAAGTTTCATTATATTTATCTTCATTGCATATCCAATCTGACTTGAATAAATATTGCTTCCAGGGAAGATTTACCAGTGGACCTTGCAGAAGGTGTTCTTAGAGCACTTTGCCTTCAAGCATTGGGACAGGTAGTGACTTATTATCCTTTATGGTTTTGTTTGATGAAGTCAGAAATTCTGCCCATGATATCCTTGACATGTATGAATGGCGGTTGCATATGGAGACTATCTAGAAGATTTTAGATGAAACTTCTCTTTTTACATCTTTCTTGATTACCAATACATAAGTTGGCTACCCACTAACTGATACCAATCATTTTCTTGCATTGTTGATATATAGGACTCCAACCCCTCTTCTTTTTAGGCTTGTAGCACATAAAGGACATATTAGGAGCAAGAAACCTCTTTGGGCAGTAAAATTGCGATGATGATTTATTGTAAAAACTCCTTTTAGCAGTTGACATGTTCAGAATGATTAAGATCTCCGCCTTCCCCGCTTTGTGTTTGGAGTTGTCTCTTTGAGCTGCTAATTCAAATAGACAGAATTCTCTTTTACAGTTTTCAGATCACCTCCTTTTCTTGTTTCCCTCTGTTTTGGTTAAATATTCTTTTTGCTGTCTTATGGTCTCTCTATTCTTTCCATCTGATGCAGGGTGTTGATATCCAATTAGGAATGGCAATCGATAGTGCCAAAGCTACTCTTGCAGTGAAGCGAAGGCTTGCTTGTGAGATGGTAAAGTACTGGCAGCAGGTATGAGGGCACTAACTGTGTTCATCCTGACAAACAAATAAATTATAAACTCAGTTTTTGTACAAACAATAGTTGTGCATTGATTACCCTTGTAGCTTCATCTTCTTTTTTTCTTTATTGTTTTCTTGACAGGCTCAAGATAATATAATGAACCTTCCATTAGCAAATAGTTGGGGGGAAAAGCACCGGCTCTTCATAAAGTGGAAATATGTGGAGGCAAAGGTATGCAAAAATTGCTTTCATTCCTTTGTTTCCTCTCTGTATTTTGTCATCATTCACATTAGACGCTGTCCTTCCTGTTGCTTTCAGATCTTAAAACTATGAAAATGAAAGTGTGTATTCTCCCAATGCAATGTTGCACGGAAAACATGAACTAGTAATAATTGAACCAACCATCTAATTCACAGCATTTGATTGGCATTGGAATAGGGATATCAATGCTGCCTTAAACATAATGAACTTAACTAACTTCCTTTCTTCTTCTTACCGTACTTCTTTGCTTCCCATTTTCACCTTTTACCACATCAATGATCAAGTGATTGGTAAAACAAGCTGAATTGCACTCAGGAAACTGTGCTTGCTGTAACAACTCTCAAATTGCCCTTGACCTTTAATCTCACAGCAGCCTGACATATTTTCTCCTGGTTCTTGAGCGCTAAACAAATGGTTTTGGTCAGAACTGATCAGTAACACCTAACTGTCTTGTCCACTCAGAATCTTCCAACACACACACACACATGGGCACGCGCACAAGAGCAGCCAGATAACAAAAATGATTTGTCTTTATGTCATTTGACCTTCCCACAGCATGAGACTTATTGGAATTTGGATCAGCAGGCTGAAATTGGTTTAACATAATCTCACTGTTGACTTTTCTAGCCATTTATTGCTCATTCCCTGCTGTAATTAGATAATATGTTTTCCTTTTTTTTTAAAAAAAAATCCTTTCTATTGTATTTTCCTTTTCATAGCTATCAATCAAAATCACTGTTCTTTTAGTAATATTGTTTCACCAAACCAGGCTGCAGCATACTATTATCATGGTTTAATCCTTGATGAAGGGAACACAGAAAAGTCTCATGGGATGGCTGTAGCTGCTTTGCAAGCTGCAGATGAATATTTTAAAGAAAGTAAACGATCATGTGAGGCATTCAATGCAGCTTCTCCTTTGTCAAGGTAATGCATCTACCGAAGTCCCTCCAGCTCATTATCTTCATAACTTGCCTTTCTGTGATGAGCAATGCTGTGGATACTTTCTCATTTTATTTTATGGTGTAGTTTGTTTTTTGTTTTTTTTTCCCCTCATAATCTCAATATAATGCAAGTTGTTAGGGAATCTTAATCTTCAGTAAAAGAAAGCAGAAACGTATTCATTTTTTCTTGATCTCATTGCATGCTACAACGAAGTCTGTGGTACCGTTAAAAGAAAATGTACTGTTGCTAGGATTCTTAGCTGTTAATGCTTCAGCATCTCGGCATGTCTATGGAATTGTTAATGCTCTACCTTGTTGTTTCCATGGGACTTTGCATTAGGACTTGGATTTTCTTAATTTTGTGACTTTTCTTATTGAATTCTATGCGAGTGATTGTAAATGCTTTACCTTTTCTCACTGAGTGACAACTCTTACCCATACCTTACCATTTCTTCGGGTCTCCTTTTCAAGTTTTGATTTGTCTTTGTGCAGAAACCCACCGCTTTGGGGAACCATGAAGTACCTCTCTGAGAAAATTCCAAAAGATACTTCTAGCAAGGTGCGGATAAACCGTGATCTATATTCCCATGAAAAGTAAGTGGTCCTTTTAGCAGGTGAATTTCTTCCTTGGAATCATTTCCTATTTGCGTGGTTAACAAGTGGAGTCACCTGATCCTGTAATTTGGGGATTTGGTGATGTTGATTGCAGAATCATGGAGACAGCACCAACATTGCCTGATTTTTCTTTGGCGCTGAAACCAGATGAATTTCAGCTCCCTGATGTGGTCCTTTCCTGGAATGAGGAGAATGTTGGTGTTGGACAAGCCAGTTCGAACCACCTGAAGGGTGAGCGAAGATAGGTCATACTGCATTTTCAGAAAAAGATACACATGGGGCCAAAAATTTGTTTTGAGACGTGGGATTGGCAAGTCAACCAGAGAACCATTCTTTGATTGTGTGCCAAAACTTCCTTTTAGCACCTGGTGTTCCAGCCTCTTCTGATTTTTTCCCTTCTGCGTCTCTTCTCCCTTTGTCAAGACCTGTAAGTGATCCGTGTCATCGACCTCTGTACAAGTTCTTGTTGTGTGTAAATTAGATACTGCTTGAAAAGTGTTGATGTTTCTTTACCAACAATGACGTTCTCTTCATTGATCTTGAAATTGTCTAGTTTGATAGAAAGCTGGTGTGAAAAATTGATTACAGCTGGTGTGGGTGCACGGCTTCAAATGGCGGGGGAAAGAAATAATGTCATCATTTTTCTTGCAAAGCAAACAGTTCTCTTTTTTTTTCCCCCGAGTAATACCTTTCTTGATCTACAGCAAACATTTGGTGCTGCATTTTTTATGTTATATAATCTCAATATTAGCATGTCATCATTAAGATTGATAGCAAATGAGCTGCTTCAAGTGCCTCATCAAATATCATCTTAAAAAAAAAAAAAACATATCATTTCACCAAATAAAACTCTGATAGAGAGTGACATATGAACCCGGAATTTGCATGAACTGCAAGCAGCTTGGTGCTAAACAATAAAAGGCCATTATCACGTACATCTGGGTTGTCATATTGCACATAACATGAAACACGGTTTCCTCAGTTACTAATATTTCCGATTTCGTAATGCTGGATTCATTACTGAAGAAGTAAACCAGTTGTATCACAAGGCTGCAACTTTAAAAGGTCAATCGAACCACAATTCTGTTCTTGGTAAAATATGCTGCTAATCGTAAATAACATTGCCACCATTCTCAACCACTTGCTTTTCTTTTTCTTGTTCCTCTGTAAAATGACAGTGATGAGACTGATTATTGATATGAGGTTACTTTAAATGGAAAATAGATGACAGCTTTGTTAATTTAAAATAGCTAATATTCATACGAGACTTCATCACACATGCAAAATCAAACTCTGCGAGGTCACTTACCCAGTTTACATATTGCCTTAAGTGTACGTTTTTCAAGCTTATCGTGCTTCTGCACATCTCTTCGCAGGTCCCAGTTTGGCTTCTTTGGAGCAATGTTGAGAAATGGATCCTAAACATCTACCCAAAGTCAGCAGCACAAATTATAAGCAGAAGCTAAAAAATAAAAAATAAAAAAAGAGCGAAAAGAGCGAACTCACAAGACACAGGCTACTTCTAGGAAAACTTGGTACTTGAAGGTCACAATTACCTCTTTCTTCTATAATGGAGGAGGTACTGATGCAACAGGATCTTCAAACTTTGGTAGGACTAGCGGAGCAAGCTTACCCTCATGAAGCTCCTTGTCTTGAGGAACATAATTTCGAAACTTCTGGGATTACAGAAATGAAGAAAATGCAGTAGTATACATTAACACATACTCTATGACATGATCAACACACGCATACTCATGACGCGCTACTGCTGCTTGTTCGACCTTGAAAAGCTTTATAAAACCACCATGCTTTACTCTGGTGGTGATGTTTCTTATTTATAAGAAAGTACAGTATTCATAATACACATTTGACAACTAATCTAGGATATCTCCTAAAATATTTCCTACAATCCAGAGGATCAAGTGAATCAGGATACAATATTCTTGTATCCTTAACACTGCCTTGCAAGCTTAGTGTGGGATTGACCCGAACACGAAGCTTGAGAAATTGAGAGAGGCTCTTTGTAAATATATCAGCAACTTGCATCTAGGATGGCATAGATTGAGGTTGAATTGCACTAGAGGCAATTAGCTCTCAAATCAAATGATAATCAAGATCAATATGTTTGTGAGAAATAGCATTAAGAGTTAGGAAGATTGCATTTTTGTTATCACGGGAAAGGAAAGGTTGATGTTTTATAAAAACCCTGAGGTCCTGAAAAAGGTGAGAGAGCCAAAAGAACTTCAAAGGCTGTGTGAGCTCATGCTCGATACTAAGATTCATAACTAAAATGAGAAACAATGAATTGTTTCTTAGCACACCACAAGTTTTTCACCATGAAAGATTGCATAACCGGAAGTGAAGTAACGGTTGTTAGGGCAACTAGCTCAACCAACATCAAAGTAGGCAAGAATGCTTGTAGGTGGAGAAGAAGAGAAATATGGCCCATAATGGAGTGTGCCCTTGACATAATGAAGAGTACCCTTGAGTGCTTGAAAGTCATCTATAGTAGGAGATTACATGTATTGAATTGCAAAATTTACAGTATAAGCAAGATTGGTACGAGTAATAGTCAAGCACTGCAATGCCACCACCAGCGATACAATGTAGGATCAGAAAAGGAATCACCATCACTAGTTAGCCACTGAAAAACAACCATGGGTGTGGACACCGACTTGCTATCAAAAAGTTGAGCACAAGTAAGGCACTTAAGTTGTGTAAAGGGATCAAGAACATATAAATACCTTGGGAGATATCCTATAACCAAGAAATATACAATCAAGAGGGGCAAACTTATAAGAAACATAATCTCGTAAATAAGGAAAAACACGAAAGCCAAAAGGATGAAAATTTTCGTATGTGGTTAGCTTACCATATTGTACCTTACAAGGACACAGCCCATCAAGAACAAGTGTGGGCAACTGATTGATAGTGTTGATAACAATACTAAATGCCTCAACCCAACAAGATAAAGGGACATCAGATTGAAATAACATAGCAAGATCAGTTTTAGTAACGTGTCGATGCTTGTGTTCAGCTTGACCGTTCTAAGATGGAGTGTAGGGGCAAGAAATTTGGTGATGAATGCCAGAAGCAATGAGATAAGACTGAAACTGATTACTCATAAATTCAACCTTCCAATCATTTTAAAAAGTTTTGATCTTACATGAGAATTGATGAAATACAACAAAGGTTTGAAATTGTAGAAAAATTTTAAATGTATGATTTTAATGTCATGAGATAAAACCATGTAAAGCAAGAGTAATCATTAACAAAAATAATATAATAACAATCATTTGAAGAAGACATAACATAAGTAAGGCTCAAATATCACAACGAATAAAGTCTAAAACATTCTTAGAGTGTTGATCATTAGAGGTGAAATGTAGTTTGTGACTTTTAATAGTTTGATAAGCAACACACAAAATGGAAGAAATAAAAAAAATAACAAAGAGATGCCCTTTTTTATTTAATAAAAAATATAATAACCCAAACATATATACCAAACACCATAAGAAGCACGAAGGGAATTATTTTTAAGAATAGAAAGAAATATTGAATGACTATGCTAAAGCACATAAATATTATCTTCACGGTGACCAATTGCCACCACTTTTTTATTGCACGATTTTGTATGGTAAACAACTTATTAATAAAACAATTAGAAAGTGGATAATCAAAGGTTAATTTGTTGATAGATAACAATTTTTTAGTAAGTTGAGGGAAACATTCAATAAATTTTGTATTTTTAGATGAAGAAAGAGCACATACATGAATGATTGGTAAAAAAACTCCATTACTAGCTATTATACAATCCTTACCATTATAGGTTTCAACCTTGTCCAACTAGGATGAATTTGGAGTCATATGAGCAGAGAATCTAGTGTCTATGTACTATTTAATATTGGTACCTACTAAAGAAAATTGAGAAAAAGATTCAATAAGGTGAGCATAAAAATCAACAACCTTTACATATTGATCATGATATTGTTTGACATTATATCCCTCACTACGATAGATTTGGCAATAAAAAGTATAATTTCCACGACTGTTGCCATGATTAACATAAAAAACTTCATTTTTCATATAATTTTTTATTCCCTCCGTTACAAAATATATCAGAGGTGTCTTTAGTGACAGTGTAAGCAGCTAATGAAGCAATAGGTGCTTCAAGAGATTTTTAAAATATTTTTGAGCTTTCAACCTTTGAAACAAGATCATAAAAAAAATGACAAAGAGAAAATAAAGAGCTGAGTGAAGGAGAAACAGGCAAACTCAAGATCAAAACCATGAAAATACAAGTGGACCTTGTTAATGTCATCAACAAAACAACCCATGGTAGCCAGGTGACCACATGGTGCCTTAAGAAAGTACTTGGTAACACTATGAATACCTTGTTTCAAAAGTTGGTGATGCTTAAGATGAATTCATGAATCTTTGATCTATAACTAAAAGCAAACTTCAACGCAATCTAAATAATATAAGAGGTAAAAAGATCAATAACATAAGCCATAGCTTCCTCTATGAGAGAGGAAAAAAGAAGAATAAGAAGAAATTGATCTCTAGATTTCTAAGTAGCATGCTTGGGATTTAGAACTGTAGAAGAATCAGAGGTGATGATTTCTAGAGGTTCAAACAAAGAGCAATTAAAGATATTATGTTTTATTTTGATCAAATAAATAAAGATAGTGAGATTTAAATTCGTGACTACTTAATCATCAAAGTTTTGATATTATGTCAAATAATCAATTCAACTTAATAGCTTAAACTGTTAGGTAAGATCCTATTATATGATTTATATTATTTTTTATTTAAACCATCACACTTTACTGTAGTGGTGATCATAATTATCAAACTCGACTCGGGAGTTGACCTGGCCAAGGCGCCAGGTCTCGGGTTTCATAGGTTAACTTGAAAAAATTGAAAAATTATTGAAAGCTTTAATATTTCATATAAAAAGATTAAAAAACAATTCATGTAAATATAAACTATATATATTTTAAATAATAAAGTTTTAAAAAATATTTTAGAAAGTTATTTATCCCACATTAAAAATATACTATATTATCATTTTAAGTTGGAATATTTAAACTATTTTTTTTTTATTTTACATTGAAAAAAAATAATTTTTTTTCTTGTAAATATAAAGTATATATATTAAAGGGTTTCAAATCCCACATTGAAAAAATAACTCCTGTCTTGTGAATATATATATATTAAAGAGCTTCAAATCTCATATTGAAAAGATATTGTTATCCTTTTAATTGAAGTATTCAAAACAAAAATTTTTTTTATCTTATATTGAAAAAACTTAACTTTTTTCTTGTGAGCATAGATTATAAAGTGATTCAAATCCCACATTAATATATATATATATTTAAAAGTTTTGAATTTCACATTGAAAAAATAAAATATTTTTCTACTATTTATAAAGTAAACTTTAAAAAATGTTAATAATCAACTAAAAAAATTTAAAATAAAAAGATATCACACCTTTGCAAGAGCTTCAAATGACGATTTACATCTCGTTTGCTTGATTGGTTCTTTGGAGTCGCCAACTAGTGTTTAAATAAGAGTCACTAGAAACCTAAATATATTAATCTTTATCAGAGATTCATGAGTAAAGAACTAATTATAGCTATAGAAAATATTAGTACTTTTAGCATATCCTAATTATAGTAAGTTGCTTTACAGTTTGATATAATTTGAAGATTTAAAATATTAACTAAATTCTTAAAATTTTAATAAATTAATTATTAAATCCCAGAATATATATAGAAATCTTATATTTTTACAGGAAATACAACATGATTTTATCCTTAAAATACTTGACTATATACAAATTAAAACACTTAATTATTTTTTTTATTATTATTTTTATTTTATAATTCAATAACATATATTTAAAAAAATACAACCACACACATCTCTTTTTATTATTTTTTCACCTATAATTACATGTTTACAAAATAAAAAGAAAATCAAAATAAACTATAAACACCTTAACAATTTCAAAATTACAAAACATGCAGGAACTGCAGGGAAGTCTCTTGAACTGCCAGAAAAGCCAGTGCATCCTCTCCATGCTCCGTCGCTAGTGAAGACAGCAAAAACCATTGGATCTTAAACATCTTCCTCCTCTCTTCTCTTTCCTATTTATGGTGGCTTTCACCGTGACTTGCAACAAAAAAAAAACACAGTTACTTGTTTAATAACGTGGTTGCAATTATTTTTTAAAAAAAATTTCATATTAAAATATATGCTAATTATGTTTTTTATTTTTTAAAAATTATTTTTAATATCAATACATCAAAATAATTTAAAAACATTAAAAATATATTAATTTAAAGTTAATTTTTAAAAAAAAAATTTAAATTTTTTTAAAAATATTTTTGAAAGGTAAAAACAAACAATGTGCTCCAGGGCAGTAAGGAGGAACAATCGAGTAGGGGGTGTCGCTGCTAGGAGATTTTGATGGAGGGCACTGCGTTGAGGGTCTTCACTCCTATTGGTGGCAGCGGTAGTTCACCTTGCTGCTGTCGTCCGTTGGGGCTGCTGCTGGAGAGGAAGGATGGCTAGTTCGAATGCTGGTGGAGAAGAAGCTAAAGTCAGTGGGGGGACGACGCCTGTAAGGAGAACAACTAAGAGGGAAAAGGTTTGGCGTGTGGCTGTTTTAGGTGAAGAAGAGGAAGACTTGCCCGGCTGATGGGAGATGAAGCTGAAAATCAAAAGCCCCAAAGCCAGGGGTTTCTTTGTTTTTTTTTTTTAAGGAGAGGGGTGGGTCAGGGTCTTCTGGTTTATTTCAAAATGAAAGGGAAATGAGGGGAGTGGAGACGGTCCACGAGAGACTGCCCTACAGAGGGCAGTTGCTTTGGCTTGTTGTGGTGAGGGAGAAAATGGGAGGGGGGAGGTCTATGCGCAAGCGAGGGGGTGGTGGCTCTGGTTCTCTTTTTATTTGGCAAAAAGAGGGGGCAGCTGCTGCATGGAGTGGAGAAGATTAGTGATTAAATAAGAAAAAATTAATCTTGATTTAATAAGAAAAATTAGTGATTAAAAAATTAATACGTTAAAAGTTGAACGTGTTTAAAATATTTTTAAAAATTTAAATTCTTCTGAGATGATATTGAAAATAATAAAAACGATGCAAATGTATCAAAAATATGTTTTTTAGGGTTTTAATTGTTTTTTTTGCTATTTTTAATTTTTTTCTAGAAATTTATCAAAACATAGTAAAAAATTAGATAACAACAAAGATATATAAAAAAATCACATTTAAAAAAACAAATTGAATATCATCTGGATTATAAATCAACTTATCAAATTGATGTAGTTTTACCAAATTGTCGTATTGATTAATTTTTATCTTATCTAAATTGACCCAGTTATTGAATTGACCGGGTCTAGATTGACCTATTGACCTGATCTAGATTTAATAACACTAATGGTTGGTCTAGATTTAATAACACTAATGGTGATTTCTTTTAATTATAACAAAGTACAATATACATATATGGTAGAATGTACAATTGTACAATACACATAACCACCCTTATCCTTTTTCTTCTAACTGGTCCTTGGCCTTTCATGGGTTTTACTGTCCGTCAGCAAAATGATAAATCGTATTTTACTAATAATTTCACCGTGATTAAATAGAAGAAACGGAGATATAGAGTTCGAACCAGTCTCTCGAAACATTAGCACAACTATAAAGAATCTAGCATCTATTTCTTGTCATATGATAGCTAAAATCTGATTTGGTTTGATCGGTTGAAAAGATGTTTTTAGCATAGTGATTTGATGTCTGTCAGTAAGCATGCAGTGGGCATGCATTAATTCCATTCAACAATTTTATACTTTCCCAACATAACTCTATATATTCTTAATCACTGATATTAAAACAAAAGTTGTAAATATAGAAGGGGAAAAAAAAACAATTAATAGCATCTGGGATACGAGTGAGAGCTAAATTGGGAGAAATGAAAAGAAAAAAAAAGGGCTAATGCAGTACATGGCATGAAATTCAAAGCTTTAATTTAAACTTGCAATTACTAGCTTTGATGCTGATTAGATTGTTGGTAGATAAGCTATCTACCACCAACAAACAATCCCCCCAGATCGTCACCTTCCTCAGCTTCAACCTACCTAGTTTGATAGAAACTGGTGCATCAACTTTAAGATCTAATGGAATACGTCCTGTTTGTTGTTGCTCTTGCAATGCCCTCAATAAAGTGCTTCCGTACTGTGCTTGCCCTGTTAAGCTTACATCCAGTTTTGTTATGTTCTGGTGACCTTGGTAGAATCTTGGTATTGAACCTTCACAGAGCTTCGTGTTTGTGTACCATACACTCAAGAGCCCACCTTTCTCGTAGTAAATTCCAATTTTCTTGTTGGGGTTATTGGCTGTGATCTTCACATCAAATTTAGCATATAGGGACATATCAAAGTTGAGCCTCAGGTCACTTATGCTCAAACTATCAACGGAGTAGTTGGGAATTTTTGGTTTGAAGACCAGGTAAAGAATGCCGGCAGTGGCTCCGACAATAGCCAAGAGAAGGACAAGAAGACCGACGGTCCAACATACGCACTTGCAACAACAGCTTCTTGTCTTTTGTGGTTTACTAGACTGCATAGCTGCTGGCATGGTGCGTAATGGCAGTGGAGGTTGCTGCTGCCTCTGACTCGAACCACCCTTTTCGGATCTTGCCAAGCCTCGAGACATCAACGGTGCTGTTGGTGATGGTGCTTCAACATCTACTGCTGGATGAATTTTCGGCTTATCTCCCATCATCTGCGTTCTTGTTTTTTCCATATCAGAACTTGAATGGAGACTTGGAGTTTGTTCTCAATGATGCTTTCTTCTTTCCTTTAGACCAGTTGTTGCACCTCAAAAGCGTGCAAGAAAGCTATGACAATTTATTAATGCCATTCGTAATTTATACAAGTAGAGGGAGCTAGCTGATCGGAGAAGCTTCCTAGTAATTTATGACCTATGATCTAGTCCTTGAAACACTTTGGTTAGATTAGGTCTTGACCTTCCACACCTAATAACAACACATGGGACACACTTGATACGAGACAAGGTAGTTCAGCTAAGTAGGAAGTCTTTGTTCAAATTTCAAACACTTTGCATGACAGGAATCTTTATATGCAACATGTCTACCCTGGAAATTTATAAAAAAATAAAATGAAAAAATGCGGCAAGCCAGATTCCCATTAATTAGGTGACCAGTGATGACATCAAGACAATTACAATCAAACACGTTACACGTATAAACCTAATTGAAACATTATAGTTTATTTTGGAAGACAAAATTGATTAAAAGAATTATTTGGGGGTAAAATTGATGATATTTCTCATTATTCAATTCGGCATAACCTTTATTTTCAGAAAAATAATGTCTTCAAGGATCAATGACAAGTTTGCAGTGAACATACAAAAAAATAAAAATAAAAAATAAGAGAAATGAACATACATTGTCTACATGTCTTACTTTCTCCGGTGAACACTGTAAGCACATGATCACCCTCTTGAAATCCAGTCACTCCCTCTCCAAAGCTCTCAATGTAGTCCTGTAGATTTATTGGTAGAAGTTTAACACAAATTGTCAACCTCACTGCACAATAGACAATCTATGTGATTATCTTGTAAGATACGGCGCGCTCCTTGTAAGATACATCATGCATTGGTGCCTCAAATGCAAAACAGAGGGGAATGAAATGTGATTATCTTGCACATTCTCCATTACTGAACATCTTAGCTAGCTAGATTCTAAACTGCTAACCAAAAGGGCCAACTGCCAAGAGATTCTTACGAATTGATGATTAAAAATCACAGCACTTCATAATACAACCATCTTGATTCAAAATCCAAGAAAAACTTGTCAGAAACATATTTCTTGGGAATTATTAAGACATGAGATTCTAGCATGGATTATCCATCGAAGACCTTATTAAAGAAAATGATCAGATCTTGTTTATTAATTAGAAAGTAGTTTTTTTAAAAAAATAAAGTACGGAAAAGTGAATTATTTTTTTATATTTGGTAGTGTAATGAAAAACAAGTTGTAAAACACTTTCTAGTGTTTGATTATATCATAGAAAATAAGCTAAAAATAATTTATTAATGTTTTATTTTTCTCAAGTTTATTAAAATAATAAGGAATAAATCTTACAAATTTAAAATTTGAATGAAAATGAAATTGAAAAAAAAATATAATTTCATAAATGATCTTAAATAAAATAATTAATAATTAAAATAATAAAGATCAAATCTAAAAAATTAAAATAATAAAAGATGAAGAAATTAAAATAATAATAATAATAATTTCATAAAGTATTTCAAATAAAATAAATAACAATCAAAAGAATGAGGACCAAATTT
>NW_011499999.1:460745-505502 GCF_000495115.2 Populus euphratica | reverse complement strand
CAAATTTGATAGATAAAAAATTTTAATATAAAAAATAAATTTTAAGAGATGAAATTAAAAAATAAATATTCAAAATAAAATATATAAAACAATTAAAAGTTTGAGGATCAAATTTGATATAATCAATAAATAATATAACATTTCTAAACTTTTTACAAAAGTATTTTTTTAAAAAAAAATTTCAGTAAAACATTTTGTTGAAAACCAAATTAAATTTTTCTTTAACTGAAAAATATTTTCTATTTAACAACTTTTCTAATAAAAAATAAATAAAAAATATAAAAAATAATTTTTTAAAATCACTTTCGAGGGATAAAAAAAAAAAACACCGCTTTAGAGTGAAAAATAACCTTATCCTTACCTATCAGTCCCAACGTACGACTTTTCCAGCAACTTTTCCAACATTATTGGAAGTTCAAGGTATCTCAAACGCGTAGAAGTCAGATGGACATGCATGTTCCTTTGAAAATACATTTCCAGATTTCTTTCAAGTTAAAGCAGCTGTGTTCCTTCCTGGGCTTAAACTTCTCTTCTTTTAGTTTCTCCTTCAAGCAAAAAATTTCAGCTTTTTATTCTAAACACCATGCTTGCTCTACTCTTTGGGAAGCTCTTTGTCTTTGGTGGACAGGTAAGATCACTGACCCTTTATTTCTTCCATTATGCATCAAGAAACCCCAAAAGATTTACTACTATATTTACGGCTACAACAACAACAATAATTTTACTACTTAGAAAGAAATATGAATGAATTTAAGGGGAATATTTAAAGTGTTGCGGAGAAATTGTTCAATTAGGGATGGAAAAAAAATGGTCTTCGATCACTTAGAAATAATATTTTTGATTTTGCGAGCTGCAGGATCAGGAGAGTCTTCTGCTCACCACTTTCCAAGAACATCGAGCATGCGCGCGGGCGTGTATAGATGATAGTTGGGGTGTATGTTTATGGTGATATATTTTGTGTCAGGAATTGGGACGAAGAGGCCTCTGCTACTGCAGCTACACTTTAAGACTGCCTGATGATGAAGACTGCCTGATGATGATGGAACACAAAACTATGTATGTAAGCTGATTAGCTGACAGCTAAACTTCTGCATCTTCCATTGATTTTTAAATGTTTATCACATGGATCCCTAATATGTCGAGGTAGAAGAAGGATTGCTGATTGAGTTGGGAAAAATGTTTCCCATTTTTATTTAGAGTTCTTATTCAACTACTATTTGAGAAGATAATTTCAGTTTATAATTTCCTCCTCTAAATATAATTGCAATGTATGGAGAATTAGTGTGTATATGTGTTTGTTGAGTATTAATGAATAAGAGAAAGCAAGTTCAAATATTTGAGTGATAAACAACTGGTATAGAGCCCAACGATTAGTTAGCTTTTTCACCATAATATTCCTTTGAATTCCATTATTTCGCAGCTAGAGTATAAACATTATTTATTTTCTAGAATAATTTGCTTGCACCGAGCACGTGAGTTGTTTCCTGGTTGAATTGGATGAGGATCCCAGCAATAATGGATATATGATCCTCTTGGCATTGAGAACAAATTAGTAACAGAGAAAGCAAGCTAGCTGATCATGGATGTCCATTTGCATTTGTTCAAATCGAAATTAGCACTGCAAGTTTTGGAAAATCCCAAGGACCTCAACTTAACATGATTTTGACTGAGAGTTCAGATAATTATTTGATAAGCATACATATGATAGATGCACCGAAAAAACAAAACATCTTGAGTGTGGGACTTATTAGTGCCAGGGGCACTCCGGCCAAAAATGATGCTCCTGGTCATGGAACCAGTAATGGAAAGCTCTGACAGTGCATAGTGTGTGATAAATTCATTCCTTTGTGTTGTGATGCTGCTGATTCTGATGCTCAACAAGATGTAACGACCACTCAGTCATACATGAGCTTCAAAATAAACTATAAACCAAAAAGGTTTTACAATAAGCGCTATAGTTTTTAAGGTATCCATCAAGATGGTTGCCATGTGACTTTCACTCAAGAAACTTGCAAACTTCCTTACTGCTATCCTGTTGACCACAGAGCATATCAACTACCCTTTTCTTTACGGTCAAGAACTCCGGCCCACAAATTCAGAGACATGAGCTCCATCAGATGTGTTCTGACTTGTTTTTTGGTTTTATGTTCACTGAATTTCGATTCTAGGAAAATAATTAGTTGAATTTTACAAGATTGTAAACCAGGAGGACTCAAAACAAACCCGATCACTAAAAATAAGAAGCTGATGGGGGCCTTAACGAGTGAACATCCACGACTCAATTCACTTCTTCACCAGAACATACATAGCTACTCTCGGGCTGCAATATTCTGGATGCCACTGTGTCTGCTCCACACGCCCAACAACAAATTCCTTCATCGCAGCATCAAGGAAATACTCGAGGACAGCATCTGCCACAGGAATAAGCAATAAGAATTTTAAAATTTGCATGTGTCTGCGTGCATGTGTGTAGGGTGTGCAAGCATGCATGGGCATGGGAGACTGAGACTCACCATTCCGAAGTTCTCCGGCCAAAAATATAGTTGTTTGGGCTCCACAGAGTTGCACCAATGTGTCCAACAAATCTACCACAGCACCTTCACTATAGACCACGTCTGATCCAAGCACTGATAAGCAGAGCACATAATCAAGTTAAAGTGCTGCTTTTCCAAGGACCACACAAGCATGATTTTCCAAATCTTTGATCATTCGCCAATGTATTGGAAGAAATTCAGGAAAATGAGCAGGCTACTGCAACTATCAGCTAATCCAAGTGCAAACACTGACAATTCTAAGAAAGAATGCTAAAGAAGTCTACTAAAATGTTTGCTATTCCACAAAATTAATACAGTTACTCTATCTATCACTTAGAAAAATCCTAATGATAAGTTGCTAGAATGGGGACCAATACCAGCTAGAAAAATAGTTGCAATATGCAACTCACTGTTAATTTTCTTAAGCAACTTAGATTACACTGGATAAACTGTGTGAACAGATAACACTGAAAGGTTTTGCAGCCAATGTGAAATTTGTGTTAATGTGCTTTTCCAGTACTATTGAAACAGAGCTAGCAGACCCTCACCTTCCTGTAATGAGACATCTGAAAGATCCAATCCTTAGTCTTTTAAAAGTTAAATGACTCCATAAAACTTATCAGCTAAACTAGTTGTCACCTGCGCCAATTATTATGATAATCTTACAAACAGAAACCATGAAAGAACAAATATCAATACAAATAAAAATCAACTTCATGTACAACTTATGATGATGATGGAAATGCTTGAGTTCCTGATTTCTCAAGTCTTGCTTCTCAGTACCAGAAAATAATAACCTCCATCTTTTTTGCTGTTATTCTCAGCATTACCGTGTATCTTTTTTTAATTTTTAATTAGATTCATCAATGGACATATGCCAAATTTATTGTATATCACCTTTCTTGTGAATGAAATGTATGCTTGATTTTTCATAGAAAATTCATGTGAAACACTCACATGAACTGTCTGCATATCCAATTCACCTCAACCAATCAAATTCTCTTGCAAATCACTGCCAATTATGATTTGAACAGTTCTGTAATTTCAAGAAATACACTTTATTCTAGATTGAATTATCACAAATTTGTCACAATATGGATTCAATAAAACATTAAAAAGTTGCTCACGTGGAACCGATTAGCAAAAAATAGGTACATTTCAATTTCAATTCAAGCTCAAGCAGGCAAAGATAACAAATAAGTCGAACCGTAATCAGGAAAAGGATCAATCAAATCCTGATCTGGGTCATCTCCCCATATGAGTTCCTTAACAACTGCAGAGCCCCGCACGTTTCCATGCCTCAGATTTGTTTCGATATTCTTTTTCAGTAACCTCAGTCTATCAGGCAGATCAGTGAGTGTTCCTTGAGCACCCAAGAGAGCTGCAATGCAGCTGCAAACCATAAACATGATACATATTCAACTCAAAAAAGTGAAATTTTTCCTCTTCTTTCTCAACTAGAAAAGTTGAATTCAGAAATTAGAAAATTCAACCAGCCTCATATCAAAAAGTTTGAGTCTTTGCATGCCAAGAATCACCGACACTTCTTATTGAGCATTTTCATTTGTAACAAAAGGAGGTCCAATTCCAAAGGGACCTCTTTAAATTAACTCAATTATGAGGCTGGATGTTGAAAAGTTTCCGCCTTTTGCCAGTCCAATTAAGAGAACAATTTTCCATAGCAAAGTATGAATAAAAGGATAAAAAAGAAAGTGTTAAAGAAGCAGTCTTTACCCTACCAATCCACAGCCAGAGCCCAATTCAACAACCTTCTTGCCTTGAAGAAGAAGCAGGCCAGAGTCCACAGCATGCTCCAAGAACTTCCCCAACACAACACCACTGTCCCACATGACCGAACCAGTGACTCCAGGTGTGCTCAATGAAGAAGGAGACTGGAGGATGGAGAGAGAGTGACCACAAGCATCAAGATTGAGTTGGAGAGAAGATTGGGAGACAAAAGAGTTTGGTTTTGAAAAGGTGGGCTGTTGGATACCCCACAAGAGCATGGTTTCCGCAGCAGCTGATTCTTCATCTTGTCTTAGCACTCTCACCTTTCCACCATATGAACCCAACTTTATTTCTTCTTCCATTTCTGATTCAGCAACAGTACTACTAGCCATCAGTTTGATACCCTCAAAGAGTTGCCTAGGAATTGCAGGAGCAGGTCGGTCGCTCCTCTTTAGATGGTGAGCGACGAAGCCTAGGAGGCCAACCTTTTGTTGCTTTCTTGGTATACTTTGTCGGCCCATCCCCAAAGTTTGGGGTCAAAGGATTTCCGGGCCTAAGATTTGAGCAAAAAAAAGCATTCAGTTTCGAATTAGAACCAGTACATGATCAGGCGTCTCCTTTTTATGATAGCAAAGGGAATGAGGTACCAAACCCATACCATAACACATTCAAAAACCCATATCCATACCACCCGGTATTAAAGAATTGTCGATGCTAATTAATAAGCTAGTATTAAAGAAAATATCCTAAAATTGAGTTGATGATTAATTTTATAAAATAAATAATTCAAGTTTATTATTTAAAAAATATTAATAATGAGGAAATCAAAATTGAATAAATAAATCAAATAGGAGCCATAATTAAAAAATAAATAAACAAATTGGTTTCAACGCATTTCCTTTATTTTTGCTATAGGATTTTTCCAAAAATCCTTTTTTGATCATTTTAGGTTGGAAATTAATTAATTGATTGATTTAGTTCAAAATCTTATTTTATTTTACATTTTAATTTTTTAGTTTAAGAGAGGATGGAAAGACTCGCTAGAAAACAATGAAAAATAAAAGAAGTTATGTAAATCTATTTTTTTTTTAAATAACCAAACTTGATATCAAAGAAGAAGTGCCTTCAAAGTGTTTTTGATCTTCCATATTAGCTAAAAAAATAAATTAGGATTGAGAGAGCTTAAAAAAAAAACAATTTGATTATGTGTTTTTGAACCAATTTGAGGTTTTTTGTGTTAATAAATTAATTTTTTGAGATTCTAAGAGTATTTAATAGATATTTTTAGGTGAAAATAGATTGAAAATTAGATTTTTTTTATTCAGAAAAGCACCTTGCTCAATTTTTCATCTACTTTTGTGTTGTCTGAATTCTAAAAAGTAAACGTTTCAAAAGGATTAGCCCATCCAGGCTTGATCGCTTGGCTTTTGCGTTGTCTGAATTCTAAAAAGTAAACGTTAATAAAAATCTTTTCCCCACATTTCCATACAATTTCTTAGAAATTAAGTAAGTTAACATATACTAGGTATATTTTACTAATTATTAAATTAATTCAAATGTATTTTAGATAATATTTTATTAAATTTCTTTAAATTTTGAATCAATAAAGCTTATAAAAATCTTTTTAAAATATAAGCAAGTGTTTTTTCACACATCATTATTTTTTTAATTTAATTGATTTAGTTTATTTTTATTATAATATTATTAAATTAAACGAATTTATTGAATTTAATTAAATTTATGATCGTGTTCATATATTTTTTTTAATTTTAAAAAATATGCTGTATATTTTTTTTATATTAGAAATTTTTAATCCAGTCCATAATTTAACGTGGCCCGGCTATATTAGTTAAATGCTAAAACCTAAGGCTAATCTTTCTAGTAAAAAAAAAACAGATAATTGCACATTTATATATTTAATCCCAAGTGTCATTTTTATGTTATATGTTTTTATTTATTTTTTCTTAGAGGTGAATTTTTATTGCCAAGAACAAATGATTTTTATTTTTAGAAATGCATCAAGTAAATACAATTTATTTATATAAAATAAAACATAAAAAAATAGAAAATAGTTATAATAATCTCTTTGAAGCACTATAAAATTAAAAAAATTAATTACTATTAAAAAGTGAAATAAACAATTTAAAAAATTACAGAGAGGATGTTAATAAAAGTAATAAAAAGCTTTTTGAAAAAGGAAAAAGCTAGGTAAGAGATTGTAAATTGAAAGAAATCGCAGGGATCTAAAAGTTCTATTTTTTTATATTAAATTTAATCGTTTTCTTTTAATTTTTGTTAACTATGAATAAAGTTTTATTTCATAAAAAGGATCAATAATTCATGCGAGAGAACACAAACTTGAAGAAGTCTCAACACGCGCAACCTTGTTGATGTTACTTCGAAGATGAAATTACAAGTCAAAAACTTCAATGATGAAAATAAAAATAATTGCACCGTTAGTATGAACATTGCATGCGTAGTTCTTGGTAATGGTAATATCCGGGCATTCGATGATCAGTCTTATTTATATAATAATCGGATAGTTACCAATGTTATATCTGTTCAAATATCAATTTAAACGGGTTTTGGATTGAAATATTGCCATAGGATATTAATGATAGCGTTAAAAAAAAAAAGAAGAAAAAAAGAAAAAAGATAGAGAGATGGATAAGCGATGAATGAGCAGGCACCACTTCTGAAACAAATAACAAACGTTTGAAGATGTAAGGTTGTTGTTTTGAATTTTGATCCTCTTCTTGGTGATTATGGTACGTGTCAGCCACTTTGTCCTAATCTTGGTTCAACTCTTGTTTTGATGGTCCTATGCAAATCTATGTTTCTTTTGGTTTATTCAATGTTATTTAATTAAAGTTCCATTGCTCTTTCTTTCAGGAGGTTCTCTTATGGACGTCTTGCGCAGAAAAAATTCCTACTTCCTGAAGCTACACAGATTCATAAGATTATGTTACATGAAAAGCTAGAAATCACCATGCAAGAAACCTGATATGATTGCTTTGCTTCTAGGCTTGTTGATTACTTTACAAAGCATCCCGAGGTATGACATTTTTCCCTCTTATCAGTTTTCTTGACGCCTGAGTTTTCAATGGATCGATTCCTGTGGAATTGTGAATTAGTTGCTTGAGTAAGAATATAGCATTGCAGTTTAGATGGAGGGGGAGCTCATCTGTAGATCAGAAAACCTGCCAGCCTGATTCAAGACACCAGCTGATGCCTATTCATTAGCCTGACCTTCTTTCTCTGATTCACCACATGTTCTAGTCAGCTAGCCTCTCTCCAATCACAAAGGAGGAACTTGTGCACAAGATAATTCTAAATAGTTTAGATGTGTCAAAATGGCTCTGCCTTTATAGCACCCTTGACATTTTTCTTGTTGAATCACTGGTCAGTGAACTCACCCAGTCTTCTCTTACAGTGGAGATTGAAGAAGAGAATGGGATTCTAGAAAAGCAAGTTCCGGATTGGATTTGCAGGATATCAGCACCTACCGGCCATGTGTTGTACGAGTGGGCGTATCGTACATCTCGTCTTTCCATGAAGAGAGTACACCAACGCAAATATTGTGCGGGGGCACCTTGCCATTAGAGTATGAATATGAGCGCTTCTCTGTATAAGTGAATATTTGCAGATGCTTATACGTCACAATGAAACAAATTAATCTAGTTGTTTTTATGCCAAGAAAGTAACACGACAATTTCCCTTATGAGTTGGCCCTGTTGCCATTCCCTTCTGCCTCTCTGGCCCTGTGCAGGATCAAGAAAACACCAGGCAACTGCTATAGCAAAGGACGATATCTAAAGGCATCTTGATTCAATACAAGTAAAACTGGCACTGGTGGGGAAATGCAATTGATTCATCAATTTGGAGTCTTGGACATTGTGTTCTTGCTTAGCTTTTCCTCGCCCAATTACGTGCTTTCTTTCATAGACTTGTGTGTTTGACCTAGCCATAACTTCGCCGTAGGCTATCCATTGCTGGATGCATCAGCCTACGTAGTTTTATGCCCACCATGAAAGTTGGTGACCAAAATGCGCCTCTTATTTAATTTTGATGACCCAGCTTTTCCTTGCTGAAGGTGGAATTCAAAACCCTGAGAAGGTGTTTTACGACACTGACCAACACATTTGTATGTCTGGTGGCATTTTTGATAAAATTATAAATAGGCCGACTCTGATTCATCTCTGCGTGCGTACTATTGATGAATGAAGCGCCAGAGCTTAAAGCTTCTGCTGCAAAGTTGTACAGATCTGGTTACTCTCAAGCAAATTCATGCCCAAGCTCTTACTCAAGGATTACTCTTCATTGAGCAACCCTTGGCCTGCAAATTAGTTAATAGCTATGCTAAATTGGGTAATCCACATGATGCACAGAAGGTGTTTGGTTATATTCAAGATCCCGATAGAGTAACTTATACTTCTCTAATCAATCTTTACTTGAGCACTCAACTTCCATTCAAAGCCTTTTCAGTTTTTTCGAAGCTGGTAAATGAGGGTTTAAGGCCTGACAGCCATTCAGTTGTTGGTGCATTATCAGCTTGTGGAAAAAAACAAGATTTGCTAAATGGGAAGCTAGTGCATGGGATGATCTTTAGATTTCAGTTGGGGGCGAATTCGATTGTTGGTAATGCTTTGATTGATATGTATTGCAGAAATGGTGAAATTAAGATAGCCCAGTTGGTTTTTAAGCAAATGGGTATCAAAGATGTGTCTTCTTGGACCAGTTTGCTTAATGGGTTTGTAATGTGCAATGGTTTAGAGTCAGCTAGGCGTGTGTTTGATGAAATGCCATGGAGGAATGACGTTGCTTGGACTGCGATGATAACAGGTTATGTTCGAGGAGGAATGCCAATTCGGGGTCTTGAAATGTTTAAGCAAATGAAAGCTGAAGGGGAAAACCAGCCTACGGTTATCACGGCAGTGGCTGTTCTCTCGGGTTGTGCTGATCTTGGGGCTCATGATCATGGTCAAGCTATTCATGGTTATATCAGCAAAGTTAATCTCGATAAGGGTGCTACTGTGAACAACGCTTTAATGGATATGTACTCAAAGGGTGGGTGCGTTGAGTCTGCTATGAAGATATTCGATAGATTGGTGAAAAAAGACGTGTTTTCATGGACGACTATGATATCAGCGCACTCATCTCATGGTAAAGGAAGCCATGCCCTTGAAGTTTTCTATGACATGTTGGAATCTGGGGTCATCCCAAATGATGTTACATTTCTGTTGGTTCTATCAGGTTGCAGCCATTCAGGATTGCTTGTCGAGGCAAATAAATTGTTTAACGGAATGATCCAATGTTATGGCTTTGAACCCAAGATTGAGCATTACGGAAGCATGGTAGACCTTCTTTGTCGAGCAGGGCTTTTGGAAGAGGCAAAAGAGTTGATTGATAATATGCCTATGGACCCAGATTCTGTTATCTGGCGATCCTTGCTTAGCGCTTGTATGAACCAGAGGAACTTGGGCTTGGCTGAAATTGCAGGAAAGAAGATAATTGAATTGGAACCGCATGATGATGGAGGGTATGTGCTCCTTTCCAACATCTATCATGTAGCAAATAGGATGAAGGACGCACGGAAGATGAGGAAAATGATGGGTGATCAAAAAGTCACGAAAAAACCAGCATGTAGTTACATTGAGTTAAATGGTGTTGTTCATGAATTTCATACAGAAAATGCAACTCATCATGCTTCCACAAAAATTTACATGTTGCTAGAAATAATCAATGAGCATTTGAGATTGGATACGGATTACTCTTTGTTGGAAATGGACTTGGTATATGACGGGCTGCTTTGAAATAGGGCAAGGTTTTGGCAGAGCATTTTGGAGAAGAGTTTTGGTTAAGGCAGCTGTGGATTGAAGCACTTGTAAACTTGAGACAGTTCAATTTTTTACATGACTTATTAAGATGCACTTTTCCTTTACTTAAGTGGCTCTTAAAAATTAAATTAATGAAGTCTTTTCTATGCTTTCTACGTGAATTTTCCGTACTTAGATAGCTCTTATGTCCACATTGATAGAAAACCAAATCAGAGAGCTACCAAGGCATTACTGTTAAGATGTACAATATGGCAGTCACGAGGACCATTTCTAATAACGGCAAATGTGGACACTAACATGTTCTCATGATCTCCTCCTTATATTCTTCTCTCTTCAAACAAGCCATGCGAAGTGACTTGAACTGCAAACCAGAAATTAATTAAGAACGAAGTTGTTGAGATGATGCGATGTAGCAGATAAGAAGTTCTGACTTCTGACTTCGTACAAATCTTTGACATTGCAGCTTTAATAAAAAAACACACTATCAACTATTGTAATATACAGCTTCCTTTACTGCCTATGGAACTCTGCTTTCCAGAAAACAGGGTGCGGTTTTGGACCATCCCAATTTTATCAAATAACACACAAATATTAACAAAAACGGATCATATTGTACGAGCTACTCAAGAATATAAAATATAGGATCAGGTTTATCCAAGATCTTTCAATTGACTTTACGGCTGGTCAAGCCACCAGTTTTAAATGCATGTCATACAGAGCGCTCCTTCAAAAGTTCTTACCAGAATCATGCATGCATGCAGGCATCCCACTGTATTGCTAACTTTATAAATTCAAGCCTCTTCCCATTCATTCTAGCATAAACACATCACACACATTGAAAGTCACCCACAACGACAATGAGTGCTGCAATTCTAGCATTGTCCTTCCTTCTTTTTGCGTTTGCTGCAAATCAGTTGCCTAGGGTAGCAGCTACTGCTGCCCCTGAGCCAGTGCTCAACGTCACTGGTAAGATACTTAGAACCGGCACTGGCTACTACATCCTGCTGGTGATCCGTGGGAGAGGTGGTGGGCTCAAAATGGCTAGCACTGTAAGAAGAACCTGCCCACTTGATGTTGTTCAGGAGCGATATGAGGCATCAAATGGTCTCCCACTGAAATTCACACCTGTGAACACCAAGAAAGGTGTCGTCCGCGTCCACACCGATCTTAACATAAGATTCTCTGCTGCATCAATCTGTCAACAGTCAACAGCGTGGAAGCTTGACAGCTATGATGAATGGACAAAACAATGGTTCGTCACAACCAATGGAGTTGAAGGAAATCCTGGTTCGGAAACAACAAACAACTGGTTCAAGATTGAGAAGCTCGAAGACAAGTACAAGCTAGTTGTTTGCCCTACAGTGTGTCAACACTGCAAAGTTATGTGCAAAGATATCGGGATTTATGTTGATGCCATAGGAGTAAGGCGTCTGGCTCTTGGCGGCGTGCCTCTCAAGGTTATGTTCAAGAAAGCTTGAAGATCATGATCGATCGATGATGCATGCTCAAATACAATATCAATAAGCTACGCCATGTGCTTCTGTAGGAATAAATCCCTTATTTGGAAATTAAAATGTATCTCATGTCGTTGCATATAATTAAATATATGTTGCTAGTGACTTGATCTCTTACTTAATAAAGAAACAATGTTGACTTTTGTGACGTCGGTGTCCTTCCTTCTTTGACAATGTCCAATTTTTACTTCTCTAGTTTGGAAAAAAAAAAAAAAACACCTTAATGTTTCAGGAATATGAAATAGCTGAAAAATATTGAGTATCAAACACAGATAATCGAATAATATATCATTTGATATAAACTCGTCTCTAGAAAAGCAAACAAAACCCAATCTCAATTAGGAGGAAAAAAAAAAAGCATAAATGAATAATTAGTTTACACTCTTTTATTGGTAAAAAAAAAATGAAACTAAAACAAATACAAAATATTCTTAATCCCCAATCTATTTTCTCTAGGCACTCTACGGAGATGACAATTATAGAATACTTCTATGGCACTTCTCTTATCATTATAAACTAATTGACACAAAATTAGATTTTTTTTTTTGTTGATGAAGTATGGCTAGCCGCCCATTTCTTCTCCTTCCCTTTTGTCCAATAATTTTCTCTCTTCTCTCTCAAAACTCAAGAACTAACACATGAAAAAAAAAATAGTTTAGACTGCATGATAAGAATAGAATTTGCGGGGAAAAATATAAAGAAGAACAGAGACCTAGAAGAGAGTGTTTATATTATTCTGCACCTCTATTCAATAGAATAAGAGCTTAAATAGGCCATAAGGACACAACGTTACAATCTCTTCCATGATAATTGGAACTTAACTAGTGAAACTGAATACTACGAAAGTTTTCAATAACTTCCCTGATTATAGCTAATTATTCATTGACTATTTCAACTGCAATTAAATAAAACAAAAGGGAAATATCTAAGCTCTGCTCTCCACCTCTGCTCTTCAACATTTGCTAAGCTCTACTTTCCACCTCTGCTCTTGAAGAATCATATCAACACATCCCCCTAAGAAGGACCTTGTTCTCGAGGCCAAACTTTTGATAAGTTTTGGAGAAACGCCACAAGTTTTTCCATGTAGCATCTTCTAGGGAAGCTCCTTTCCATTCAACCAAAATTTTTGTTTTTGGATGATATTTGTCCTTCTGAATAACATGACGATCCAAAATGAACCCAGCTTCTTGTAGCAAGGATGCATCTGCTGAGAAATGAGGAAGGTTGACTGGGGTGGCATCGGAGATTGTTCCCCATATTTTTTAGTAACCTGATGTTAAAAACATCATGTATTTGCGCGTCTACTGGAAGGGCTAGTTTGTAAACCACCGTTCCTATTCGAGCAAGAACTTTGAAAGGGCCAGAAAATATAGGTGACAATTTCAACAACCTTCAGAAAGCCACTGACTTGTTATGGTAAGGTTGCAGCCGTAAGAATACATAGTCACCTACCTCAAAAGTGACCTCGCGGTGATGCAGGTCTGCCTTTGCCTTCATGCAAACTTGCGCTTCTAACAAATTCTATCGTAGTTCATGAAGAATGACCTCCCTTGTGCGCAACAATTCGTCCTTTGCTTGGACTTGTGTTGTTCTCAGAACATAGGATATCAGAGAGAGAGAGGAGGAACAATGTAAATGGCTTTAAAAGGAGAAAATTTAATGGATGAATGGATGGTAGTACTGTATCCATATTCCGCATATGAGAGCCTTCCATCCATCTCTTGGGTTGGTCAAAAGAGAAGCAACGTAAATATTGCTCAAGAGTGTGGTTCACCACCTCGATTTAGCCGTCGGATTGTGAGTGATAACTGGAACTGAAACATAATGATGTCTCTTAGAGTTTGAACTAAGATTTCCAAAAGTTACTAACGAATATTTTGTCGCGATCGCTGATAATGGAAAAAGACACACCATGCAAACGCACAACATCGTTGACAAAATTTTTAGCTAGTGATGTTGCCGTGTAAGGGTGTTTTAATGGCATAGAATGCCCGTACTTTGAAAGACAATCAACAAAAACTAAGATCAAATTGTGTCCCTGTGATGTTGGCAACCCTTCCATAAAATCCATGATGATTTCTGTCAATATCTGTTGTGGATTGGAAGTGGTTAAAGCAGTCTGCAGCGAAAACACTTTCACAATTTTTTAGATTTATCAATAAATTTTTTTGTTGGTATTAATTTGTATTATTATTTTATTAATAATTAATTTATTAACAAAATCATTAATAAAAATACTCCGTCAGTGAATTTTTTATCGATATTTTTTTTTTATTGGCAAGTTAATTGATAATAAAAATATATTATTATTGAAGAATTTACTGAAGGAAAAGATGTGAAAAAAAATATCCCCTTTATTTTATTGGTATTTCCCTCAGAAAAATACCATATATAATTCTATTGGTAATTATTTAAAAATACTTTTTAAAAACATTATTTTACAAAACTATAAAATAATTAAATTAATATAAATCAACACTTTATAATACTCAAAACGCTTGGAAAAAAAGAAGAAGGAAATCATATAAACAAAAAAAACCTACAATAATATTTATACAATTATTAAGAATAAAAAGAATTAATAATAAAATAAAAAACAAATATAGTGAAAAAAAGAAGAAGAAAAATCTTACCTTAATGTGGTTGCAAGTGAAGCTAAAAAGAGAAGGAAAAAAGTTATAAAGTATATTAATTAAAACAAAAAAATAAGAAGAAAAAAGAAAAGAAAAGAATACATACCTAAGCATGGAAAAGAAAAAACAGAGTTGGGGAGAGAAGAGAAGAGAAAGAAATGTATTTTAATGTTTTTTATATATGGGGAAGAAGAAGAAAAAGAAGAAGAAGAAATGAACCATGTTTGTTGTGAAATTAGGGAGTTTAGGTTTTTTATTAAGATGTTTTATCGAAATATAATTAAATATTAATATTTTTAATCATTTATTTGATGATTTAGTTTGAAATACTTAATTTAAATTTTGAATTTAATAAAAAAATTTCAGAAACCGTCAAATATCACCAATGACTTTTCAATCTACTGGTGATTTCATCTGTAATATTTAATTTAAAATTTTAATTTAATAAATTTTTTTAGAAAACTACTAAATAACACTGAATACTTTTTAATCCATCGATGATTTTATCTTTAAAGAACAATAATTAATAGTGCATTAGAGAAGTGAATAGTCCAGAGCTCTCTGAAAAATACTGATAGAGTTTTTCATTGGTGATTCCCTATGTAAATAATATGATGAATAATGTTCACAGTTTATCAATGAATTTTACCGACAGAATTTATTCTGTCGGTAATTTTATTAGTAAAAATGACATGTTATTATTTTTTTATTTTAATTTATTTTATTATAATTTTCTGGATAAATATTGAAAAAATATTTATATTAGTAAAATCTGTTGGTAATTTACCAACAAAATATTTTCTTGATAATTCTGCTTGTATTATCGATTTTTTTGTGGAAGAGTCCCATTCTTGCATCGTAGACACCACAATTTTGAATGAATTCCTTTTTAGAGGTGCACATGCCAGGCCGAACGAAGCTAGCGGAAATTCTGCTGAGCGTCTTTAAGTAACCGAAATGTCCACCTGCTGGAGAAGAATGACATCTACCAAAACATCTAGTACCATCGATGAAGTGGGGCTTAAATGAATTTTTCCATTTTGCATCCACGCACCATCCCGTTGAACACAATTTAAGGACTGATTATTAGACAAGGAAGCATAGTAAGGATGGTGTAGTACCTCCTGTTGAAGGGTTGACCACCAGTCGGCAACTGAAATTGACAAGGCCTGAAATTGGAAAGCTGCAATGCAAGAGAGAGCATCCGTGCCTTGGTTTTCCTTGCCCTTCCATTACTGAATAGAGTAATCGAATCCCATAAGTTTTGGTAGCCATCTTTCTTGTGAAGGTGTGGTAATTTGTTGTTCCAAGAGATATTTCAGATTGCGATGGTTTGTTTTGTTGACAAACAGCTTTCCTAAAAGGATATGGTTGCCATTTTCAAACAACCTTCACCATAACCAACATTTCCTTATCAGAGGTTAACAGTAATATGGCCTTTCCTTTCAAAGCTTCACTAAAATAATCTATTGGTTGGTTCTGCTAAGACAATATAGCACCTAAATCATCTCCACATGTATCACATTCCACCACGAACTGCTATGTAAAGTCTAGTAACCACAATATCAGAGGTGGTGTGAGAGTATACTTCAACTGATTAAAGGCCAATAGCGATTCTTCAGTCCAATGAAATCCTTTGTTGGTCAGAAGCTTTGTTAAGGGAGCTAGCAGCCATCACACCAAAACCCCTAACAAACTTGAGGTAGTAGCCAGCCAACCCAAGGGAACCATGAACCCCTTTAGGTCAGGTCGGCACAGGCCAAGTCTGGACTGATTGTATTTTAGTTGGATGTGCTGCCACGCTGTCAAAAGAAATTAGGTAACCCAAATACCCTACTGTCATCACTCCAAACTAACACTTGGAGGACATGATGTACATTGGTGCTTAAAAAGAATTTGAAGCACTTGTGTCAGATGATACATGTGATCTACCCAGGACCTGCTATGCACTATAATATCATAAAAAAACAAGAATAAACCTTCGTAAATATGGTTGAAAAAAATCGTTCATGAGACTCTGAAAGGAGGCAGGGGCATTCGTCAAATCGAAGGGCATCACAAGAAATTCATAGTGCCCATCGTGAGTTCGGAAGGTGGTTTTGTGAATGTATTCTTGCTGGACGCGGATCTGGTGGTGCCCGGAATGCAAGTCTAACTTCAAATAGAATTACATGCTATGTCTCATCAGGCAACTCGTCAATGATCAGTAATGGAAGTTTATCCTTTACCATGATCTCATTAAGTGCCCTGTAATCTACGCAAAAGTACCTAGACCCGTCTGACTTTTTGATAAGCAAAACTGGTGATAAAAATGGGCTCCAACTAGGCCGAATGATTCCAGTTTTGAGGAATTCTTTGACTATATTTTTTATCTCAGTTTTCTAGTAGTGAGGATACCTGTAAGGTCTTACGTTAACTGGTGGCTGGTTTGGCAGCAACGGTATCCAATGATCATAGCTGCGCAGAGGCGGCAACCTAGTGGGTTTTTCAAACACGTGCAAATTCTGATAGTATTTTACTAAGGTCTAGTGGCATTTTGTTTGCTTGAATAGCGTCATCTATCATCTCATGAATAAAGAACCCCATACCTGATAAGTGCAACAATTCATTTTCACTCATAGTAGCGAGCTCAGAACTTCTCATTCCTCACACTACATGAGTCCCACCAGATTGTGTGAAAGTCATACTGAGTTCCTTGTAGTCTATTTGAATTGGACCTAATGTCACCAACCATTGCACTCCTAAAACAGCGTGATAGGTAGCCTCGGGAAGCATGTAGAAATTAGCTTGTACAATGAATCCTTGAATGGAGAGGGAGAGTCATATACAACGTCCAGTGCACTCAATAATTTCTTTGTTTCTGACAGTTACCTGAACTAATTTTCCACAGACCACTAGTAATCCAAACTTGGTAACTACAGACTGTTCAATAAAATTATGGGTACTGCCCCAATCAATAAGCACTATCACTTCTCGATTCACGATCTTCCCAATAACGTGAAAGGTTTAGGGATGGGTAGTTTCTATTCGGTGGTTCAAGCATTCAGACATATACAAATTTCCATGATTCGATAATTTATCTATTCCACGAGCTAATAATTTATATTAATTATTTTAAAAAATAATATAAAAAATAAAAATAAAAAAATTCTTCTCAACTCAACTTTATTTACTCAAGCTTTCTCTACTGTTTTTTCATTTTCAGTTTTTTCTCTATTTCTCAGCTCTTTAATATGTATATTTATAAACAAAACTAAGGAGACTGGAGCATAAATCATGCTATAATTTATACCATCAATTAAGTTTTTATTATATATTAAGTAAGAGATAAGATAACGTTTGTCTCCATTATCAATACCAACCAAGGCATGAAATGATATTTCAGGAACGGCATCTTCTAATGATTCTATATCCATGTCCATATCAATTGTTTCTTCTTCTAACTATACATCAACCATCATAAACATATGCGGTCGCATACAACGATGTCCCGTAATGTACTTTTCATCAAAATAGAAGCATAATCCCTTTTCATATCTCGCCCTAGCCTCGTGTCTCATGAGTCACCTAACATGTCCATTGAGAATGCCAATTGCCAGAGGTGATTGATGTGAGGGGAAGGGTCCAAGCAGTCCCACCGTGGTACTCTATTGAGGTCGGGACTGATAAGAGGGAACTGCTGGTCGAATTTGGTAACCAAATTTTTGCTAAAAGTGGTTTCATTCCTCAATGAGATGAGCTACACTAATTATTTCGGATTGCATTTTTGGTTGCTTAACTTGTACATCGAATCGTATATCATCCTTCAATCCTCCAATGAAACAACTCATCAAAATTTTTTATGGTATATCTCGTGGGATAATTTTTTGCATATCTCTTGATAAATAATAATATATTGAATTAATTCAAGTTAAATTTAGAAACTCAAAACATAAAATTATAATAACTTTATATAAAAAAAATAAAATAAAAATTATAAAGGTATATTTTTAATTTACTCAATATTAAAAAATAAAATTTTAAAAAAATATTCAATTAAAAAAAACTAAAAAAACCGACCCTGGTCTTCGTTCTCTATCTCTTATGCGCCAATGACTGCCTAGGTTGTTTTCTTTGAAGACCCTACACTTCGAAATAAGACATGGTTTTGGTGATTAGCAATGAAAGTTTGTGTTTTCTTTGTTATTTTAATATTAAAGCTTCCTCCACTAGACGACATTAGCTTGTTTGTAATAATTATTGTTCCATTAATCATTATCATTCAATCCAATGAAAATAAATAAATAAACAAAAAACCATAGTCTTTTCTATGCACGCTCCATTAGTGATTAATTATTTTATAAATCTTCAATCTCATAGGTTTTTTCTTTTTCTTTCTCTTTTTCTTAGTAATGAATTGAATCTGGCTTGTTTTTTTAGAGGATGAAAGTTACACATGTTGAAGCACAATATCAAAACTCAAATTTATAGAATTGCAGGTTACATATATAGAGATTATGTGGTTTGGGCCTTTTCTATCCATTGCTGGGCTATGTGCTTTGTCGTTTCGACTCTTAGGAAAGCCTGTGCACCATGCATTTCTGACCTGTGATAATAGGATATTATGATCCAATGCCACATCATCCCCGGAAGATTTTAAAGATTCATATAGAAAGGGTATTGTTTTGAAATTAAATTAAATTAAATTTTAACCGGGTTAATTATGTCTCTATTTGACATTTTATATTATTCGAGTTTCAACGGGTTAAATCTTGTTTGAATTTATTTTTTTAGAATCGATGTGTTACGCCATGCCACATTTAATAAAACAATGACTGCATTTGTTCTTATAATAGACTTTTCATTAATGTATAATAGGACTCTTTTCTTTCCAGTTTGTAATTCGTCTAATCAAACACTTCAGGTTCCGATATGTGATTCTTTCTCTGGGTGGAGACCTTGGCTCTGCTATGGTGATGTTTGAATGAAATTAACCATGGTTTTTCAAATAATAATGTGACCTTGTATTTTGCTTTTGGATTTTAAAACAAAATAAAGATCTTCGAGTTGGGAGAGGGGGAAGTTTATTGTTCTTGTGCTGGATTTGGACTGGGGAGAGCTTGGAAGTTCATTGGAATGGTTGCAGTATGTGGGCATGTTTTCGTCGATCACACCGAACTACGACTTGAACACACCAAACTAGACAAAAGCCTAAAATGCTTAATCAAATGCTCACTCCTCCAACTTAATAAAGATTGAAGACATGAAGACCTTACTGATCTGTAGTGATTCCGTTGCAGATAAGGCATAAAGAATAAGAAGCACGATAACATTAAATCAAAATTAATCCATGTTGATCGATCAATCCAAATGGTGTAGCTGTCAAGCTGCTCGAGTTTCACCAATGAATTCTCACCTATTTTTTGAGGCATAGCACATACTTTAAGAAGTCAAATAAAGTTGGCATGACGGAAGTAATGATTACAGCAAAGACAATATACATGTGCTCCATGAGTTATCCAATCCTTTATTTCTAGCACTTATCGTGCATCCCTTTCCCAATTCTAGCTCGATAAATTGAATCTCCTCTCCATTGATTTTTACATCCAAGAAAAAAATATATCAATAGAAGGTAAACATGAATTATCCAATGTTATTGTTGTGCTTACTCCTCCTTGCCTTTGCCTGCACAAAGCAGTCAATAGCTGCCGCTGAACCAGTGCTGGACATTGATGGTGAAAAGCTTGTAGCAGGCACCAAATACTATATCTTGCCAGTGTTCCGTGGGAGAGGAGGTGGGATTACGATGGCTAGCAACCAAACCAGCTGCCCACTTGCTGTTGTCCAAGACCGTCTTGAGGCATCAAAGGGTCTTCCACTTACTTTCACACCAGCTGCCGACGACAAGAAAGGTGTGATCCTTGTTTCTACTGATCTTAACATCAAGTTTTTAGATAAGACAACATGTCCCCACTCAACTGTATGGAAGATTATAAAGTCTTCGAACTCGAAGGTACAATGGTTTGTGTCAACTGGTGGGGTTGAAGGAAATCCTGGTTTTAATACGGTGGGCAACTGGTTCCAGATTGAGAAAGCTGATGATGACTACAAGCTTGTTTTCTGTCCTACTAAAGTTTGTAAGTGTGGAGTTTTATGCAGGGACATTGGGATTTATATTGAGGATAATGGGACTAGAACACTGTCTCTTAGTGATGCATTACAACCTTTCAAAGTCCAGTTCAAGAAAGCTTTGAAGAAAAACTCGTGAGTGAATGCTCAAAACCTTGCGAGAGCTAGCTACTTCGTAATAATAAATGTACCCTTTTATGCTGCTCTTGTTCTTGGTTCTAGTATGTTAGTGGTCTCGATTTCCCTGCATGCCTTCTTTTCCCAAGTAGAGCCCATGGCTCTGCTGTAATAATGTTTCAATGAATCCATATGGTTTATCAGAATAATAAGGTTGGGTTTCTTGTATTTTGCTTATGAATTTTGAAATGAGAACTTACATATTGGTATAATCTTAGACTTGGATTGGGAGAGATGAAATTTCTTCTCTAGATTACCTTACAAAATGTCTGAAACTAGATTACTTGAGAGGCAGAATTTGCCTAAGAACTTGCTTGCTGTAGATTCCTGATAGCTTTTTCATAACACAAGAACCCCATAAACCAGAATTGAAAATTGTCATATGTGAGTATTTCTGTATTGTTGTGGCTTTTTCAAGACAATAGGATTTACGGGAAAAAAAAAAGGAAAAAGAAAATGAACCTGTTATGTAAAGGATCTTTTTTAGTTTCCACATCAAAGAGATTTTTTTTTTTTTAGAATAGAATTGATTTATCTTTTTTTATCATGATGCTGTCAGATTGAAGGGATTTTTTCCCCTTTTATCTCAGGACCAAGAAGTTGGATACTGGATAACACTACTATTCTTCAACATTTAGGGTGAAAATGAATCACTGTAACAGTCTTGTTTGCTTGCATAAACTGATCAGAACCCAATTATTGACTCACCTTGTAGGGTGTTCTGACAAATTGTCCATAGAAGAAGGGATGGTAATCGCCTTTCACTGCAGAAGGCAATCTTATCAGTGGAGCCCTGCAATAGGACCAGCTGTGGTTGATAAATAGCACTGTGATGCCTTTAATAGCTCTTCTCCTTCACCGACACCAAATTCCTGCTTTAACACATTCTCCGTCCCAGCTTGTTGAGTTGTTTTTGCCCCTAATCTCAACTTCGCTTTCACTGTTTCAGAGAGTTTTGCCCCCAGTCTCACTGCAAATTATATTATGTCACATAATGTGGACTAGACTTTAATAATTAGAATTAGAAAAAAAAAGTTCTGATTTTCATTTTTCAATGCTAATCATTTCATGCAAAGAGTACAACTTTTAGTCTTATTTTGGAGGGGATTTGTTCAGAAAGGAAACAGCCAAATAGATCTTTCTCTATTCATCTTATTGTCATTGACTAAGTAGCTAGACAGATTGACCCATTTAAGATGAACTTTGCTAGCTATGCTATGGACCACGTAACAGGCACAATACCCAGATCCTTATTCAATGCCAAAGCTTCCCACACAGCGTCTGATCCATCAACAATATTATTCTCACACGGTGGCAGAAACCCATGCTCACTATCAGATCCATGCAAAGTATTAAATTCATCCACAACCTTAGCAGTCACACTCCTTCCATTACTAGCACTAATCTTGATCATCCTGCCACATCTTGACCCGCCATCATACCATCCTGTTGATAGCGCAAGCACTCTCTCAGTTTTGGCATGGTACCTCTCATCACACTCTGACGGTGCTCCTCCTTCACCGCCTTCACTAAAATTGTTCAAAGTTAATTTAGCTTTCGTAGTGGATGTCACTGGAGATGAGAATTTATATTTAGTTGGGAAGGATGGTTCTTTACATAAACGTTCTCCTGAGAGAGGGCGGTTGCCTGGAGGTGGTGGAGAAGAAGGGCTGCTGCCTCCTCCTTTGCATATGTGGGTGTCAACATCAGGATCATCATTGCATTTGCCTTTGATGCATATAAGCTGGCCATCACAATCATTCAAGGTATTACAAGGGCCATTGCAAGAAGAAATTGCGTGCGAAGAGATGATGCTGCGAAGAAAGAACACACAAACTAAAACAAATATCTTTTCCATTTGCCGTTCTTTTTTATGCTAGCTTTTCGGTTGAAGAGAGATACAACTAGGTTAGATTTGGAATTATATATAAGCCTAAGGTTAAGGAGTTCCATGGAAGAAGCTTTCGTATTCAATTTTACTAAAATCTCGTCGTCAAAATCAACCAAAAAAGCCAGTCCAATTAAGTAGGCATTTGGCAATAAATGATCACAATTATGTTAAAATCATGAATTAACTATTAAAATTTTATGATTTTATAAGTTAATATGTATTTAACATACTAAATTAAACAAAAAATTCAAAATTAATAAAATTAAACTTAACTTATATGAAATTAGCAAAATGGGTAAACTCAATTCAATTTAACGAGTTTAATAAATTTATGATATGAATCATGTCAGGTTCAAATTTAACCTTAAAATATCTGCTAACTAGTTTTGCAAGAACCATATTATTCAAATTGTATATTGGATAAAGCTAAAATTTTATAGGAAAATATTATATATATAAAATTATATTGTATTAAATTTTCAGGTCAAATGGAGATAGGGAATATAATATTTCAAAGGGTCAAATTTAGTAATTAGTATTGTTAAATATATTAAGCAAGACCTTCATGTATTATTTAAGACATATCTACAGTTACTTGTGAATTTTTTTTAATTAAAGTTGGGATAAGAACTAAATATTTGAAACTTTCCAACTATATATCATAGGTCTAATAATTCATCCAAATAAAAAAGAATATGTTTGAAATTATGACTCAAATCTGCCAGGAATATGCAAAAACTGAAGATTCAGACTCCATAGGGGGATTTTAACATGAAATTTTTATTATTATTCTATTTTATTTTTATTTAATTTTAAATAATTATTTTTAATTTAAATTTTTTCTAGTGCATTAAATATTGTTTAGGAGTTTATTTCATTATTGAATTTATATTAGTTAATTACTAATTTAAACTTATTAATTTACAATCCAAAAGAAGTCTATCAAAATTTACTGTGATAAGAACAACCAAATTATTACTAGATTTATATATGATTGCTACCTTTCAGTATTTCTCTTCTCTATGTCATTAATTTATTGATTCATTTTATCTATTTATTTTATTTTATTTGAATTATTTATTGATTATAATATTGTTTACTTATTTTATTATATTTTAATGAAATTAATTTTTAATATATAATTAATTAAAAAATTACTTATGATTTTATAATTGATTGTATTTTTGATATTCTGTTAAAAAAAAACTTTTTTTTTTTTTGACAACCTCAAATGATCGGTTTCCATCATGCCATGATATACAGTACAGGATAGGATAAAGAATGGGGAAATCAATGGTCGGCTTTTGCTTTCTTGACACATGCATGTGTCTTTTGAAAATATAGTAAGAAAACTCGATAAATTTTGCGAAGAAAAAGACAAACATAAAAAGAAAAGAAAAAAATAATGATGGCAGTACTGTAGTGTAGATGGCTATTATGGTCCGAGTCTATCCTCTAGTTATGCACGGTGTGTGTGTGAGAGAGAGAGAGACCTTTTAAATGACCAAGTAAATGACCTTTTAAATGCTAAGATTATATATAATAATTTTCATTGATCAAACCCAAAATGATAAATGGACTTGTTGTTAATTTTCATTACAGGTTGGAGGGCTGCCTGCCATATATTTTGTCCGTGCGGGTCCTGCAATATATTAATTCAAAAGAGTTGTCACTCTCCATCAATTGATTCGTTGTATTTCGGTTACGTGAAAGCATTTTTTTCCACAAATATTGTTTGTTGTCTTTCTCACAAATTAAGAGGTCTGGTGCTGGGATAGAGTTTAATTTTGTGGCAACCAACCCGGAGGGCAACGCGGTGTGCTGCGATGCAACCTCCGGTGTACCGCGTTATCAAACAGTCAGGGTGTTATCAAATGTACTGTGTTGTCAAATGGTGTTAAATTAATTATTTATTTGGTATTGTGTTTTAAAAATATTTTTTAAAAATTTAAATTTTTTTAAAATTAATATATTTTTTGATATTTTTAAATTATTTTAATGTGCTCATCTCAAAAATTATTTTTTAAAAATCAAAAAAATATTATTAACATATTTTTCTAAATAAAAAATATTTTATAAAATAATTATAGCAACACATTTAAATACACTATAAACCCCAATAGTAAAGCAAACAAAAAAATTTATAAAATTAATTAGCAAATAGAAAAACTAGGGGAAGAGGGAGGATATAAGCCTGTGACTGTGTAGAGCAACCCATGGATCAAACAATAAAGGACCATGGATGGATTGAATGGGTAATCATCTAGATTAATTTTATTTTTTAAAAAATAAATAGGTTAAAAATGTTGTTTTGTACAAAACAATTAAGAAAAAGATTATTTGGATTTTGATTAAATTTTACTGGGTAAATATCCGGTATCAAATCAACCCGCCCGCCCCCCCCCAGACTAATTCAGCTATGTATAGACAGACTGAATTTAAGGTCTATCAGTCGAGCCAGTCAAGCTTTACAAGGGTTCTACTGACAGTTTCCTGTGTAACAAAATTTGAGCCATTTTTTGATCTTTAGCACTTTCTCTGTGTAACAAAATTACTCTAACGTCCATTCCATGTCCATCTTTTAATTCCATCTCCTCCATGTAGCAATGGAGCTCAAAACCTCTATAAATTAAATTTTTCTCTTCCTCTTAATCTTGATTAATATGTCAAAACTATTTTTCTAAAAATATAATTCCTTCTTTAAAAAAATTTAATTCCATATAGAATTCAAGAATTATCTATCACTAATTAATGACTTCTTCTTAAAAAATAATAACTAATAATTAATTATATGTTTGGAAGCAAGTGAAAGTTTGATAATTTGTTATAATTTCTAACGAGACATAGTTATTAAACTTGTGTCAGCTCAAACTTAACCCATGATCATAATGAGTAAGATAAAGAATTTGATAATAAAAAAAGATAAACAAAATCCTTGAAAAAGATCTCGATTAGAAAAAAGAATTAAGTTTTATTATTGTGACAAGGCTAAGTATATTATTATAATAAGTCTTTTGGAGGGGCATTAAACTTTTTAAATCTAAAGATTAAGTTCTTCTTTAAGGATTCTCGTGTCAAAGTTAAAAGAAAAACTAGTAGAAAGCTTAAATGTATTTGAGCTAATAATGGTGGTGAGTACAAGGATCTTTTCGATAGGTACTTTAAGGAAAATGATATTAAGTTGGAGAAGATAATTTATAGAATTTCATAACAGATTGAGATAGCTAAGAGAATGAACATAACAATTATTGAAAGAATTAAATATATACTCTCCCATATAAAGTTGTTTAACTCCTTTTGAAGTGAGGCAATAGAGATTATAGTTGTCATGATCAACTTTTCTATAGTAGTTTCTTTGGACTTTGATGTTCTAATTTGAGTATGGAAAGGAAATGATGTCTCCTATGCATACTTGAGAGTATTTAATTGTAAGACATTTGTACATGTTCCTAGAGATGAAACATCTAAGTTTGAAAATAAAACAAACCTATGTCTTTTCCTGGGTTTTGAAGATGAGTTTGGCTACAAGTTATAGGATCCAAAAAAGAAGAAAATTGTTAAAAGAAGAGATATTGTTTTCTTTGAAAACCAAATCATTGAAGACTTTGAATAGAATGAGAAAATATAACTCAGTATTTGTATTCCTACTAATTCAAATTTGAGACCTAATCCACAGTTAAGTTTGATATCTTTTAATCATGGGAAGGATTTTTAAAATGATGATAATGGTTTGTCTATTGAACCACTAGTTAATGATGATGAAAATGCTGATGTTATTCTTGAATAGATTATCTAAAAAGATTCAAATAAGCTATAATTAATAAGATTCATTAGACCTCACCAACCTTTCACCATATATTCTCCTCAAGAGTATGTGGTGATTACTGATGGTGAGGCCAAAATGCTTTGTTAAGTTATGTCATGTGAGAAGAAAAATAAGTGATTGCAAGCCATGCAAGTAAAGATAAAATCTTTATTTTGAGTTACTAAAACTTCTTAAATGCAATAGAGCACTCAAGAATAATTAGTGTTGCATTGTGACAGTTGCTATTTATGAAGAATTTCTTACATGAACTTAGACTAGTTCAAGAAAACTTTATGTTGTATTGTGACACTCAAGGTAAAATATATCTTAGTAATCATTCTATTTTTCACTCCCAATAAAAATACATTAAGGTTAAATATCAATAAATTCAAGATGCTATGAAGATGAAGTTATTTATTAGTGAGAAGATCCATACCAATAATAATGTATCAAACATGATAAAGCTTTGTAGAAGAGAAACGAACCTAGTAAAGCTTACCAAATTGAAGCTTACATGCTAATCATCGACATGATAAATTCCTCACATGATGCTTAAAGGAGGATTTGTTATGTATGGTCTCATAGCATATAACAATTAGATCACTATGTATTTTAAATGGAAAAAAAAAAAAGAAGAAGAAGAAGAAGCGAAACAGGTGATATAACCAGAAAAATTCATTATCGTGGTGCAATGGTTTTTCAAGAAAAAATAAGAGCATAAAAGATAAAAATGAAAGAGAAAGATGAGTAATACATCTTCATTCAATGATTTCCAACTTATTCACTACTAAATCAGGCTAAGATTTTGACAACAAATTTCAAATATAATGCTTTTATTTATAAATGGTTGGATGGAAGAGTGGTGTCTAAATAGGTTATTTTGGCATAAAACAGAGTGGTTAGCATTATGAGATTTTCTCAAACTTATTTCTTTTTAATTTTATTATATTTCAAAAATAGATTATTTTTGATATTGTAAATGTTGCAATCCTTAATTATAGTTAAGGAAGAACACTTTTAAACTCATTGTTTATTGTTAGTGAAAGTTTTTAAATAGATTGTAGTCTCGTGATTTTTTATATATTTGATTTTTCATATAAAATTCTTGGGGTTAAATGATGTGATTATTTGTATTATTTTATTAATTTTAATTCCACTTCCAACAAGCACAAACTTAAATCAATCACCACTAATATAAATCTTTGAGAAATTCAAAGAGATATATTGGATCTCTCGTGCAATAATAAATGCATGCAGACGACATATAATATATTTTTATTTTCTCATAAATTGTAAGATATATTGGACCACTTGATATGGAAAAATACTTTTCATTGGACCACTTCATATGGAAAAAATACGTTTTGTACCAGGAATTTGACAATTGATATGAGAATTGACCTTAATTACACGTGTAGGACTTCGTCAATTGATTTCTCAAGGATAGAAAATAAAGAATCGTGTTTAATAATTAATTATTGGAAATTTTAAGACCGTATTTTTAAATGCCATTGGTTAATTTTATAAGTAAGGCACTTTGAAATTTTATTTATCAAAACACTCAATTTAGCAATAAACTTGTGTTCTTAAACACTCTATTAAGTAACGAGAAACCTTCTTTTAAATTAAAAATGTTTTTCGGTGTAAATACCATAAATATCTATCTAAATTTCACAAATAATTAATTTCATTTTAAGACTGTCTTTATTTTTATTATTTTTTTTTTTTGCGAGGGATCATATACATATCTTCAATATCTTGCAATTACATAACTGATTTTCATCCGATAATCTGCAAATTACTGAACCAAATCTTATAAAGCGAGTTTTATTCTACGAAGTGTATCTTAATAAATCTCTGTAGAAACACTTTTTCTTAATCTTCTTTCATGCACAAAATTAATAAAGGTTACCAAGCGTAATTAATTTCTTTTTCTTTTGTTCTTATCATACGTCTTTTTGTTGGCTACAACACTGTAGTTTTCACTGTTCATTGCATTGGATTTTATTTTATTCTCTAACTAAGATTTCTTCAGGTAAATCAAAGTCCATTTTTTTCTACAGATTAAAAATGAACTGATTTCTTGTTGATGGCGAGCTGGTTAATCTTTGTTTTCCCGTAGAAACACTCCCTCGCTACCTCATCTAAGATGTTTAATGTCCCTTTACTAAAGTTGGACGTTCTAGGAAGAAATATATGCTTATTTTGGGAAAACTAGGAACAACCGGACACTAATTTACCCGGATCAATTCAGTGGAATATAATTATAATTCACAAGTCCCAATTTTTTCCCTCTTTGTGCAGTAAAACAGAATCAAACAATGATGAAAAATAATGCAAATAATCACAAAATCAACACCAAGATTTTTTAACGTGGAAAACCCGATGCGGGAAAAACCACGGGACCGTAGTCCACCTAAAAACTTTCACTATCAACAAATAATGGGTTCACAATCATTCTTCTCCAGATTCAACTAAGGAATACAACATATATATCATCAAGAACAACTTATTCTCGGATTACAACAAGATTAAAGGAGAATTATTTGAGAAAAACTCACAAAACTGACAGCCCCGTTTTCTGTCAAAACGGCCAGCTTTCACACCACCAATCTTCTATCCAACCGTTCAGAATGAAGATCAACGTGTCTAGAAGCTGCTGTCAAAATCTCAGCCCGATCCAACGGTGAACGAGCTGGAAATCGAAGAAAGAATGAAGGCTGCTCTGCTGCCTTTTCTTCTCTTTTTCTCTCTTGATTTTCTTCTCCTCTCTTCTAATTTCAAATCTATTGCTACAGTATCCGAACCACACTAATATTAACACCAAGAGACAGCCATCACATGACATTTAATGTGATGGTCCCACCATCACATGGTGTGGGACCATACACAACAAATCTCCCCCTCACACACCATATGAGGAATTCGCCATACCGGCGATCAATATGTAAAATTCAATTTAGGAGGCTCTGACAAGCCTGCTTCCCTTCTGCAAAACTCAAACTTCTCTCTAGGTAGAGGTTTGGTCATCATGTCAGACACGTTGTCATCAGTATGGATCTTCTCAACAACAAATAATTTCATCTCCATAGCATCTCGAATTCATTGATATCTAACCTCAATATGCTTTGATCGAGAGTGAAAAGTAGGATGCTTACTGAGATGGATTGCACTTTGACTATCACAGTGCAATACAAAGTTCTCTTGAACTAGGCCAAGTTCATGCAAGAACTTCTTCATCCATAACAACTCTTTGCCCCCTTCAGTAAGAGCAATATATTCGGCCTCTGTAGTGGATAATGCAACACATTTTTGCAACCTTGATTGCCATGAGACTGCTCCCCCTGCAAACTTCATCAAGTATCCTGATGTGGACTTTCTAGAATCAACATCACCAGCCATATCTGCATCTGTGTATCCATCCAACACAGGTTTATCATTACCAAAACATAAACTGAAACTAGAAGTACCTTTGAGATACCTGAGTATCCATTTCACTGCTGACCAGTGTTCTTTACCAGGATTAGAGAGGAACCGACTAACCACCCCAACTGCATGAGCTATATCCGGCCTTGTGCAAACCATGACATACATCACGCTACCAACTGCGGATGCATAAGGAACCTTTTTCATCTCATCTTTTTCTTCATCACTTGAAGGACACTGCTTAGAACTTAGTTTAAAGTGGCTTGCAAGTAGAGAACAAACAGGTTTGGAGTTGCTCATGTTGAATCTCTCAAGTACCTTTTGAACATATCTCTCCTGAGATAGCCAAAGTTTTCCCTTCTTCCTGTCACGTGTGATCTTCATACCAAGAATCTGTTTTGCTGGTCCCAAGTCTTTCATTGCAAAAGACTTGCTCAACTCTTCCTTCAACATCTGAATCTTCTTAGCATCATGGCCAACAATCAACATATCATCCACATACAACAAGAGAATAATAAAGTTTCCATCTGGAAACCTTTTTATAAATACACAATGATCAGAAGTGGTCCTGTCATAACCATGATCCACCATAAAAGAATCAAACTTCTTATACCATTGTCTTGGAGCTTGCTTTAACCCATATAAGCTCTTTTTCAACTTACAAACTAGCTGCTCTTTACCTTTTGCTTCAAACCCTTCAGGCTGCTCCATGTAGATCTCCTCATCCAAATCATCATGAAGAAAGGCAGTTTTCACATCAAGTTGTTCTACTTCAAGATTCAAACTAGCAGCTAAGCCAAGCACAACTCGGATTGAAGACATCTTGACCACTGGTGAAAAGATTTCTTCAAAATCAATACCCTTCTTCTGACCGAAGCCTTTCACAACCAATCTTGCCTTGTACCTTGGCTGTGAGCAATGCTCATCAATTTTCAACCTGAACACCCATTTGTTCTTGAGTGCTCTCTTACCTTTAGGAAGCTTCACTAACTCAAAGGTATGGTTTTCATGCAAGGATTTCATCTCTTCTTGCATTGCTTTCAACCACTCACTTTTCTTCTCATGTGACATAGCTTCATCAAAGCATTATGGCTCTCCCCCATCAGTGACCAACACATACTCATGAGGAGAATATCTGGTGGAAGGTTGGCGAGGTCTAGCTGACCTTCTCAATTGTGGCTCATCTGAAGCTTCCTGCATAACCTGTTCGGGAATAACATCAACATCATCATTAATTGCTTCAGGATCACCAACTAATGGCTCAATAAGAGAACCACCACCATCATCATTTTGCAAGTCTCCCCCATGATTAGCAGGCATTAAAGGTAACTGTGGAGTAGGTCTTGGATTTGAATTAGTTGGAATAAAAACAGTAGACTCTGTTTTCTTCTTTTGTTCAAAGTCTTCAATGGTTTGATCTTCAAAGAAGATAATATCTCTACTTCTCACAATTTTCTTCTCCTTTGGATCCCATAACCGATAGCCAAACTCATCATCTTCAGAGCCCAAGAAAATGCACTGCTTTGTCTTGCTGTCAAGCTTAGACCTTTCATCTCTAGGAACATGTACAAATGCCCTGCATCCAAACACTCTTAAGTGTGCATAAGAGACATCTTTTCCTTTCCAAACTCTATCTGGAACATCAAATTCAAGAGGAACTGATGGAGAAAGGTTGATCATCGCAACTGCAGTCTTCATTGCCTCACCCCAAAAAGACTTAGATAGCTTTGCATGAGAGAGCATACATCTAATTCTTTCAACAATGGTTCTGTTCATTCTCTCAGCCACTCCATTCTGCTGTGGAGTCTTAGGAACTGTCTTCTCCAACTTGATACCATGTTCCCTACAGTACTTCTCAAAAGGACCCCTGTATTCACCACCATTGTCAGCTCGAACACATTTGAGCTTTCTACCAGTTTCTCTTTCAACTCTGGCATGGAAATCCTTAAAGACATCAAGTACCTGATCTTTGGATTTCAAACAAGTGGCCCAAATTTTCCTGAAGTGATCATCAATAAAACTAATAAAGTACAATGCACCTCCAAGAGACTTGTCAATCATAGAGCAAACATCAATATGAACTAAATCAAGAACATGCGATCTTCTATGTGAAGGTGATCTTTGAAATGCAACTCTGTGTTGTTTGCCAACTAAACAATGAGTACATGTGTTCAAGTTCATACCTTTTAATGGAAGGTAGTTCTTCTTGGCAAGGATGCCAAGGCCTTTCTCACTTAAATGTCCAAGCCGCTTATGCCACAGATCAGTAGAGCAATCTTCAATTGCATTCACCTCCCCTTTGATCACTTTGGCTTGTGACATGTAGAGACCCATTTTCTTCCCTTTAGCAACAATCAAGGAATTTCTGGAGAGCTTCCATTTACCATCTCCAAAGTAATTGTGATAGCCTTCTTCATCAAGAGTACCTGTAGAGATCAAGTGTAGGCGCATATCAGGCACATGCCTAACATCTTTGAGTAGCAACTTGCACCCAGTATTGGTTTCCAACCAAATGTCTTCAATGCCCACAACACTAGCCATCCCTTGATTTCCCATCCTAACTTAACCAAAGTCACCAGCAGTGTAGGATGTGTAAAAATCATGTCGGGGTGTAACATGGTAAGAAGCTGCTGAATCTGCAACCCAGGTGGTATCCTGACATGCAAGATTAACACAACCATCATCACAAACAATGGCAACATCACCATCATATACAACTGCAGCTGTACCATTCTCTTCATTCTTGTCTTCATCTTTACCCTTTTTATCTCTTTTATACTTTCTGCAATCCTTTTGCATATGCCCAGGCTTGTCACAATAATAGCACTTAAAACCCTTTCTTGACTGAGATCTTCCTCTTGGCTTCCATTTGCCTTTTCTATTGCTGGATTCTCTATCTTGCTTGCTGTGAGAGAACCTGCTTGGACTTCTCCCTCGACTTTCTGTAACAAGTGCATGAGACTCAGAAGTGCTTGTGTCTTTCCTCCTCTTCTTTTCATTGAGGATACAATCCTTCACTGTTTTCAAAGTGATCTTCCCATTCGGAGTAGAATTGCTAAGTGACACCACTAAAGTCTCCCAACTATCCGGCAATGAACTCAGTAGGATTAGTGCTTGCATTTCATCAGCTAAATCCAGATTCATCAATGACAACTGATTCAAGAACCCTTGGAATACATTTATATGCACTGAAGCATCTTCACCATCTCTATACTTCAAATTCACAAGGTCTCTAATTATAAAAACCTTGTTTTGTGCACTCTCCTTAGCAAATGTTTCTTTCAACATCTTCCAAACTGTATAGCAGTCATGTTCTTGAGAAATATGATTAATGGACTTAGAAGATACCCATTTTCTAACATTAGCAGTAGCCTTTCTATTTAGTCCATTCCATTTTGCATCATCCATATCATCAGGCTTTATTCCTTTACATTCAATCGGTAAAGCCAAATCATTGCAATATAAGTGATCCTCCATCATTGTTTTCCATAAAAAATAATTTGAGGAAGTAAGCTTTATCATGCCCGAATCTTCCTTTTCCATTTTAACTGCACAAGAAATTCAATCTACACAACCAGTGCTCTGATACCACTTTGTTGGGAAAACTAGGAACAACCGGACACCAATTTACCCGGATCAATTCAGCGGAATACAATTACAATTCACAAGTCCCAATTCTTTCCCTCTTTGTGCAGTAAAACAGAATCAAACAAGTCCCAAGATTTTTTAACGTGGAAAACCCGATGCGGGAAAAACCACGGGACTGTAGTCCACCTAAAAACTTCCACTATCAACAAATAATGGGTTCACAATCATTCTTCCTCATATTCAACTAAGGAATACAACATATATATCATCAAGAACAACTTATTCTCGGATTACAACAAGATTAAAGGAGAATTATTTGAGAAAAACTCACAAAACTGACAGCCCCGTTTTCTGTCAAAACGGCCAGCTTTCACACCACCAATCTTCTATCCAACCGTTCAGAATGAAGATCAACGTGTCTAGAAGCTGCTGTCAAAATCTCAGCCCGATCCAACGGTGAACGAGCTGAAAATCGAAGAAAGAATGAAGACTGCTCTGCTGCGTTTTCTTCTCTTTTTTCTCTTGATTTTCTTCTCCTCTCTTCTAATTTCAAATCTATTGCTAGAATACCCGAACCACACTAATATTAACACCAAAAGACAGTCATCACATGACATTTAATGTGATGGTCCCACTATCACATGGTATGGAACCATACACAACAGCTTAGGCCTATATGCATGCAAGGAGTGGAGGCCTGAAAGTCACAACTTAAGTACTCTGCCTTAACATTGACCTCTAATCCAATCATTCAGATTAAAATTAGTCTCCTTGCTGTCGTGCTCTCCTTTTTATTACAACTCTGACATCAACTATTGAAAGCTTAACACACAAATAAATTTTGAACCTCCCTTCTTTAACTCGGACATATTCAACACACCTACACCATGCATTCTGAATGCACGAACCTTATATTTATAAAGGGACTACAGGATAAAGAGAATCCCAAATTATCATATTCCAAGAAGGATTCTAAATGCTAGTGTAATAAAAATTCTAAACACAAACTCTCCTTTTGGACTACAAATCTTGCTTGATCTGGAATCCTTCTCCTATCACAATATTAATATCTACCATTTCCTGTTTTTCCTTTTCCCTTCCGAAATGAAGAATTGGTTTCAATCATCCATAGAAACGGAAAAGGTAGGAAACCCTTTGAGCATTTCCTCTTGATGTGCTCTAAACTACAACTTTGTACGTAAAATGTATACTGCACACTGTTAAAATTAAGACGACAATGTTGTCTAAAAGATGAGCCTTTTTCTCTCGCCTCAGAACTTAGTCACCATTGCATTTGTCTGATCTTGAGATCAACCTCTTAATCTTTTGCTTTGAAATTACCTAGCTTGGTAGAGTTTGCGCATTGCTTTCTCAAACTTTTGACGAGCTTTTTCGTAACGCAGGAAGTCCATGAACAGGAATTCAGAATTATCCTCTGTTCGTATTTGCAGGATCTTCTGTTGTGGATGACCATAGTTGCTCCATCTAATGTTCCTTAGTGGTATCTCAAACTGCTCATGAATATATCAAATTTCAACGGGTCAGGTTTCTTTTGCATACAGGACCAATTAACCATGCAAATTCATACAGTTCAGTTGTTTGATAATATGATTTACATTCATAAAACTTATAAGTCAATTAGAAGAAACATGAGAAATTTTAAGACTAAAATGTAAAATGTTCCAAATTATGGGGATGCCACAGCGCCCCCTTTAATTAGTTCCACCCCTCATGGAAAATACTTTTAGTAATTACCTCAAGTCTCTGTTAGCGCCAGATAATGAATTGGGTGGATTGATCTATTCAATTCAAAACTAGATTTTAACATGAATGACCTGATTATCAATTCACCTACCAGGTTAATCAGGTCTAACTGAGTTTATTTCCACCAAATTTAATTTAAAACTTTAATCGACCTAGGTTTTGGATTACTGAAATGACCTATCAGATCAGGATCAATTGGTCATTAAGTCAACCGAGTTGAATATCTACATGGTTTAGAAATAAAGTCTTCGTCTTTTTTAAAGGAAGAAATTGAAGACAGACGAACTCTGCATCCTATGCTTCAATACTTTAGTGTGCAAGCGATCAATACATTTAAAAAAAATAAAACTACAGCTTGCAATCAATTGAATAAGACTTCGCCTAGTTGAGACAAGAAAAATATAGTAAAGAGGAAATACTTATTCACCTGTTCAACTGTTTGATTTTGCTGCAAAATAGGAAAATTGAAGGCAATTGATCTCTGACTGCAGAATGCTATCTTTTCAGTAGAAATAAAGAGAAGTCCTGCAACAGCACCAGTTTCAATTGAAAAAAAGCAGTGTGATGCCTTTAGCAGCTTTTCTCCTGCTCTAACGTCAAATTTCTGCTTGAAAATGTTCCTCCTCCCGCCTTTTCTGATTTTCTTTGCCTCAAATTTCATTGTGTCTAAGAGACCAGCCGATCTAACTGCAATTATGACACATGATTAATGATGTTAGTTTTCTCTGAGGAAGAATCCCATCCTTGATTTATTCATTCCTAATGAGAAAAATAAAGAGCGATACATCAAATAATTCAAGGGAAGGAGCCTTAATTACCACGGTCAAAGTAATTTGCAATGGTGCTGCTTGACCCCCCAGCTGCATCTACATCTACAGCTGCACCTGCAAGTCAGTGAATTAAAGTTATCCACACAACATTAATTTATTTAGATACAGCAATCATAATTGATGATCCTGGGGAGAGCCAGAAGACGAACCAGGATGGTTAGAGAAAGAGGGTGTTCCTGCACCTGCAAGTCAATGAATTAAAGTTATCTACACAATATTTATATAGATTCAGCTATAATAATTGATGATCCTGGGGAGAGCCAGAAGACGAACCAGGATGGTTAGAGGAAGAGGGTGTTCCTGCACCTGCAAGTCAATGAAGTAAAGTTATCTACACAATATTTATTTAGATACAGCAATACCAATAGATGATCCTGGGGAGAACGAGAAGACGAACCAGGATGAGTAGAGGAAGAGGGTGTTCCTGTTTGCTCATACTGTGGAGGAGGGATTTTCCTCTGAGACATTTCTGTCACTCAAAGGAATTAAAGTGCTTAGATTTTACTTTTGTTTAGAGGAAGAGGGTGGGTGTTCCTGTTTAATGGTTTTTATGCGTGTTTGCGAAGATGATGAATGCAATCACAGGATTTTTCCAAGCAGTTTCCACGCATCTGCATACAAATATTACTATTTCAAAAGGTCATAATTCTTCTTTTTTCGTACATCATTTTCAATCCAGAAGATTCTATTGGTGAAAATTAAATTTGGTAGGTGAATGGAAAGTTAAGCCTTTTTGGATCATTGTATACAATTATTGAAATTTCACCCACAGATGATTTCGGAATGAAAGACTATATTCCTCGAGATTGTGAATGCTATGCATTAAGTGTTTATTTAAGATACTGTAGCTTTTATGATTGTAGTTTGGAAACTAAGTCTAAGAAAAGCCACAAATTATAATTATTTTTAAATTCAAGTTTCTATCACTCTCTTAATGAAGAACATAATTAAATAATAAAAATCAAATCATTTTTGAAGTTTTTTTTTTTTTTCTAAAAACATCTCTGACCGCATAGAATCTGAATTGATACACCAATATCAAGGTTAATGTTATTACTTTCAAGCTCTTAAGAGATGGAAAAGGATGCCAATGGCTTGTTTTGCTGCTGTAAAAAAATATTATTTTCTAAGTTATTATTTGTTTTTGCGAATAAAAAATTCTTGTTTAAAATTAATATTTATTTTATTTTTAGATTTTTTTATATAATGAAATAAAAAAATAAATTTTAAAAACTAAAAAAATATATTATTTTAATATATTTTTAAATAAAAAAACAATTATTATCGTAATAGTTTTAATATATTTTTAAATAAAAAACAATTATTTTCATAATAGTTATAATAAAAAAAGAAGAAAAAGAAGAAGAAGCAACCATAAAGCATTGCATTGGCTTTTCTCAAGGATAGCTACCTTAATGAGTAACCGTGTTGACCAAAGAGGGAGTTGATGTATGACAATGCTGAATAGTTTTAAAAGTTTGTACTTGTGGTGTGGCCTGGTGATAATTCTTTCAGGGTGTCTACGATTACGAGATTGAGGTCTCATGATTAGCGTTGTTACCTCAAATTTACACATATTTCTGTGAACCCTAAATAAAAAATAATAATAATAATTTTTTTTTCCCTAAAAATCCTCCAACGTCCCAATTTTCTAGAGCAAGGTCAGTTGGCCCAGAAAGAGACGGATACTGATAAAACCTAGAGCTAAGCTCATGAGAGGGGATGAACAGGCTAATAATCTATGTAAAGAGATCAAAGACAGCTAAAGCCCGCAAATGCAATCGCTTTTGTTTTGTTTTTTTCAAAAAAAATAAAATAAAATCATGGGGAAGCGGTATCCTGCAGTCATGAAAGACAAGAATTTGATTAACCAAAAGCAGACAAGATTTATTTAGGCTTGTTTTTGCCGTATTTATTATGAGTATATTTATGAGTTGGTAGGGATTATTTTTAAAATATTTTTATATTGAAATATATTAAAATAATATTTTTTAATTTTTTAAAATTATAGTTAAAATCCACGTATCAAAATAATCTAAGACATTTAAAATCCACGTATCAAAATAATCTAATACATATAAAAAAATAATTTTTTTAGAGATACAGTTGGCCGTATTTCCAAGCTATCCTTTAAGTCTGCTAACCTACTTTTCTTTCCATAACTCTTGAAGACATGCTTTCAGGAAGCAAACAAAACATGGACGACGTTGTCTCTTCATAGCCTTGATGAAAGTGATTGTTATTGCAGTGAGGTGTGGTTGAGAGCTTGAAAAGCAGGGCATAATCTCTTATCAAACAAACCACAGTTCGAATCGCAATCGAATTCCTTACAAGAACATACATCCCTACTCATCAGCTGCAATAATCAGCAGGTTGCCTTCTTTCCAAGTCCAACAACAAAATTCTTCTTTGGAATCATGATGTCTCTCCCCGTCCAAAGCAGAGAGATCAACAAGGAAAGAATCTCGTGACAGAGTAGTCTCCATCAGTCTTGTTCTTCAACATAACAACAAACTTTGGCACAGCCCTTCGTGGATGACTCGTTACATCAACTTTTAGCCTCTCGCAGGAAAGGACGGCCCCTCTGATCAGTTCTTACTTGTGGCTAAGCTTAAAGTTGTTAAAATTATAATTTAAATCTTAAAATTATAATTAATTTTACAAGTAAATATATATTTAATGTGTAAAATTATTCAAAAACTTGAAAAATATATGAAATTAAATTAAAATCAGATAAAATTGTTTAAAATTAATTGAAATCACATAAAAACATAATTTCATCATCAATTTAATAATTTCATCATAGAACATAAAGTGTCATTACTATTTCCTTTCATTATGAGTGTACAACAATTATTAGTCTATCGCTATTATAGAATAAAAGCAAAATCATGTTATTTTCATTGTGTTTAGTTTCACTTTTTTATTATGTTTAGTTTCACTTTTAAACACGCATAACAAAATTAAAATTTTTAAATTTCTAAATCCTTAATGTTTTCTCTTAGTCGGCCAACAATCAACTATCATCAACAACTCTTTTTTTATTATTATTTTTCTATTATTAATGATGTTTTTTTTATCAACTATTATAAGATCTAGAGTCCATACAACAATAACAACATTTCTCCAATTTCTACCAGGTAAATTATTTTGTTTATTTTTTTCACCTCCCGCAAAAAACATCATGATCTAAAGTATAAAGTAATTTATTTGTAAAATTATAGACATGTCACTTGTGTCATGGATCTCTCAACAAATCCTAGACAACTCTTAACATAAATTGACAAGAGGTGGTTTTAGCAAAAATTTCACTATAATAATTTGAATGGTTCTCTCTTCTTTGTTGTTAACTACTATGGATGATTTTTTTCCTGTCTGTTTCTACTTATCGGTGCACAATGCACACTACACACAAATAAACTAAAAAAACATTAATTATTCCTTATTTTGTTTTTAAGGTTTCTAATATTAGTTTGATTGGATTTGCAAGCTTCAAGTTTGATTGGATTCATGATTGATTTTTTCTAGTAGCAATATTGATAGTTTAGATTAGGGATAAAAACCTATATTTGTTTTCTTATTTGTGATTTAAAGTTGTCTCATTTGGTGCTTAAATCTTTGTATGACTATTGTTTAGATAATTTTGTTGATCTTAATTAAGTTCATTTGAAGTGGGTTTACATATTACTCTAATAATGTTAAAGATTGAGATTCTAATTTAAAGTTTGTATCTTTACTTACTTGGTTACATTAAATTTGTCTTTTTTTTTTAATTAGTTTGTTAGGGATTAAGACTTAATTGAGTTTGGATTTTCTGCATGATATCAATCAAAAGTAAACAACTATGTTATTTGTTTTAGTCCTCGAATTTATTGTATTGGAAATTCATTCAGTTTATATGATAATCTAACTGCATGCTTAGTTCTATTTTTTAGAAGGTTTACTTCTTGTTATATTTTTGGTTTATTTGACATTTAAAAAGACATGATCCAAAAAGAAAAAAAGTAGATGCATTTCATGAGGAATAATAAGGAAGATGAAGTTAATAAATCTAGTTTTAGTTTATATGACACAACAGTAGATTATTTATTTAAAATTTGTTAATTATTAGTTAATAAAAAGTTACTTAAATTATATCTGAATTTTTATTTGAAGCATGAGTTTTTTAATGTATTTTAAAACTTTTTATGATTTTATGATTTTACGATCCGAGTTTATTTTGCATTTTTCATATCTTTTTGAAAATATATTTTTAACAACCTTGGCTAATCTCGTATTAATGGTCACCACTATCAGAGGCACCATGCTTGAAAATTGCAATCTTGGATGCTATCAATTTAATCACTAATTCAAACAGTTCAATATGGTGAGCCTATTTTATAAAAAAAATATTATTTTGATGTATTTTTAAATAAAAAATATTTTAAACCGCAACTATTATCACAATCCTAAATAGGCCTACAATCTTCGTGGCTAGATCTAAAAGTAACCTGTTCATTTATTAAAACAAAACTAAGAAATTTTTTTGAAAAAATTGATTTGAAAAAACCTTTATAACTCGCTTCCTTACTTATCATGAATTTAAAATTAAATCGAATGAAAATTACTTGAATATAATCTAATTAACTTGTCTAATTAAAAAATAAAAAATATGATTGTTAAAAATAAATATAATAATAAAATTAAAATAAAAAACACCTCTTTGAAATAATTTTAAAAAAAAAATTGAAAAGAGAAGCTTCATTATTCATATGAAGCTGAATAGAGATAATTATTAATCAGGGATATTAATATAAAATATTTTTTATTAACCAAACTCAAAACTAAATTAATAAACCCATAAGATAATTTTCAAATCCACAAAATTATTTTGAATTTAAAACTTTTGTTATTCAAAGCCTTTTTAGAATAATTTATCATTCATGTTTAATTGGTCAATAACTATTAAAACGAAAGTTGACGGGGAAGATACCACCCATCAAAAATAATAATAATAAAAATACTATAATAAATAAATACACTTAATGGTCAATAACCATCGAAGGTTTATTCTTGATAAAATATCGAATTTGTGTTAAGGCTGGGCTGTATTGTTTCTTCCTACGGCTTCCTAGTTCCTGCTGGCCGAGAATGCCCATAGGACATAGAGCTGCAGTCTAAAATGGGCCTTGTGGTTCATAAATATTGGGCCTAAGCCCAACGGTCACCGCTGCCACAGGCACCATGGCTGAAAACTGCAATCTGGGAAAGATTTGTTGCCGTTGATGCTATCAATTAGACTGCTAATTCAAACAGTACAATACCTTATTGAGCTCGTACAAATCATTTTTAAAAAAAAATTTAATTAATTTTTTTTATTTTTAAATCATTTGATATATTAATTTTAAAAAAATAAAAAAATACTATTTATTTTTTTAAACGAAAAAACGCTGCCACAATCCCAAATAGAAACATAATTTATATGGCAAGATTTGAAAGTAACATTTTTGTTTAATAAAATAAATTAAAAAAAAATAAAAAAATAATAGAAAAAAACATTTTTAACCCATTTCCTTACTTATCAAGGATTTAAAATTAAATTATATAAGAATTATTTAAATATAGTTCAATTAACTTATTTAATTAAAAAAATAAATAGGATTACAGTTAAAAAATAAATATAAGGATGAACTTAAAATAAAAAATATTTTAAAAAAAAAAGGGAATTGAGAAGAGAAGCTTCATTATTCATATTATTCATATGAAGCTGGAGAGATAATTAAAGTTTCAAAAGGAAAATGATGGGAGGAAGTAGAAGATGAACAAGGAAGAAGAAGAAGAAGAAATGCTGGAACACCCTTTTTATTTGTTTAGGGTTCAATTAATTTATTTTCTTCGAAATTTCATTAACTTGTTCTTGTTTCAAAGAACAATTATTGAAGCTGAAGAAGTTGTACCAAAACAACTTGTTTACAAGTCAAGCCTTCCTCTACTCTTACAATTTCTCATCATCCAAATCACTGTTCCTGCTTATAAAAAATTACATAAAACATTAATGGGATATTTGAGAATATGATGATAGAAATATTTTTTATTTGAAATTATATTAAAATAATATTTTATTTTTAATTATTAAAAATTATTTTTGTAAAACCAAACAGGCTCTAAGCTTATTATACACGTAACAAGGCTAGAAGCCAATAAGATTTGTCGAAACGGGCTTCAATCATGTCATCAGAGAACCAGCTCTGCCCCTTGCCTAGTTCTCATTATCCATATCGCTGCTTCTGCTTACAAAACATTTGCAGAAAATAACATAAAACACTAAGCTGAGTACACTTAACGAGGCTAGAAGCCAATAGTATTTGTCGAAACGGGCTTCTCTCATGTCATCAGAGAACCAGCTCCGCCCTTTGCCTCTTGAGCTTGTGAAATATTCTACTAGCGAAATCAACAGGGCACTCAAGAAGCTTCCCACTCCAAATACACTAGTATATAGTGCAATTCCCATTGTTCTCATTCTTACAGGAACTTCACTATAGAAAAACTCCTGCATCCCAACAACAGTGAAGATGTCAGAGATGCCAAGCAGAATGTACTGAGGCAGCAACCAAAATATGCTTAATGGAACTTCTGTTTCCAATTTTGGATCAAGAACGTCCATTTTTCTACTGATTTCGAGTCTTTTTGTTTCAACCAATGCAGCAATGACCATGGCTATTATGGACAGTACCATCCCGATACCCATTCTTTGAGTCACACTGATACCCTTTTTGTTGCGAGTAATCAGTCGAGTAAATGGGATCAGCAACGCATCATAAAATGGCATCAGGAGGATTATAGAAACTGTAATAGCACTTTGTAGTGTAGCTGGTGGGATCTTGAAGCTGCTGCCTACATTCCTCTTCATTGTCATTCCCTGTTTGGTGAAGAATGTGGCAGGCTGCTGAAAGATGACTGCAAACATTAGCAGCATCGTCCATATCGGCAAAAGCCTTAATACTACTTTTCCATTTTCTACTAGGTAGTTAATACCACTGCAGGGTTCCTCCTTCAATCCCTTGGCATTGCCCGAATTCTGACAAAGAGGTTTTTCTTGAAGCCTATAAACAAGCAAAAGAGTAGCATTAACATAAATACTCGAGGAGATTTCAAAGCAAAAATACTTAGACTGACAATACGAAATCTTACTCTAGCTCAACGACTCCAGGATTGCTGTTTGGTAAGGTGATTCTGCTATTCATCAATTTCGACAGAGCTTCCTTAATGGATCGAACTATGTCCCGCGAAGGCCTCTCAGAGATGGCGTCATCCTGTTTGTATGCATAAATTCTGCTTCCACACCAAAACAGTAAAATTGATGCTCCCATTGCGATTGTAGGAATTGCAAATCCGAGTACCCAGCCAAATGTGTCTTGGATATAGGACATGAATGTGACACCTGCGAGGCTGCCACCGCAAACCCCAAAATACCACCATTGGAAGAACAAACTCTTCTTATTTGATTTCTGCTCATCTTTTGTGCTCGGCAGCTCATCATCGTTCGCAATTTGATCTGCTCCAAAGGCTTGTAAAGATGGGTTATATCCACCTTGTCCTAGAGAAATCAAACAGAGCGACCAAAACAGGTATGAGGAGCTTATTTTGTTGGTGGGATGCCTTGCCCAAGACAATGCTGTTGATGTCAATGCCACAAGTCCCTTGAAAGAACAAATTAAGAAGAACAAAAGCAAATTTACCATGGAAAATCATAAACCAAAAACTGTCTCTACAATTACAGAGGCAAGTTGCTGTAAGCATAATCATAATCAAGAATTTATGTATGACTTGTGATCACCAAAATATTTTCCAATTGCTGTAAGCTCACAGAATTTCAGAAGCAGAAATTAAACAAAAAGAAAATACTAACCACAACATAAATAAAGGAAGAGGTTAGAATGGTGGAATACCGATCCCATGAATCAGCAAGCGATGCAACTAGAAGTGGTAGCATGGATGTGAATCCACACCAATTATTAACAGTCTTGGCTGCAGCAGAGTTGCTCATCTTAACCACATCTGTAAGATAAGTTACCAAATTTGATGCCACCCCTTTGAATGCAAACCTTTCCATACCAGCTATCACTGTCAAAACGGAAAAAACATAATGAATTCAAATCAACTAACATCCTTTCTAGCAGATTGTTCATGTTCTAGCATAAAACTGATCAGTTATTCATCAGGGAAAATCTAAGAACTCATCAAGAAGATAAAAATATAACAACCTATGAGGAGAAAACATGACTTGTTGAGCCCTTTTGGTTTCTGCCCACTGGCCATGATGAGGAAGATAGATAATAAGCTGCAGGGTTGGTAGGATTAATACAAACATGAAGAATGATTAAAAAATGAGATCATGCAATCCTATTAGGATCCGTTCAATCCTGTTACAATCCCACTAAGCTCCCATTAGATTTTGACATCCTATATAGAATAGTACGACTCCACTGAACAGAATATACCATTTCAGATCCAGAGAAACACAAACTATCGACACAAGTTGTGAGGCTTTGAGAACACCATTACACTATTGGAAACTTTTTTCCTTTTCTTATGCAACGTAAAGAAGATCAAGCGGGTCTTGTTTTATCATATATGACACGATAAACACTACTGCAATCCCCCATCTTTCTATGCTTACAATGATAACACTTTCAACAAGAAAAAAGTTTGTGAATGCTGACATAGAGGCATTACCAAGAGATGGAAAATGTCGACATGCATTGAAACTTTACGTTTGTTTTGTTTTTTATATGGTTTCTCATATGCTGCCACGTTTTCCATACGTGGCAGTTTCAACACTTGGCGTTGGATACTGTTGCCACTTGCACTTCCTAGCAAATTAAAAATCTGAGTTGAAAACCATCTAGTGGTTGCCAAGTGGTAAGGACTTGGGATCAAGGG
>NW_011499999.1:453246-460714 GCF_000495115.2 Populus euphratica | reverse complement strand
TAAGGATAAGGTTATCTTTTCCTTATGGTAAGGACTTGGGATCAAGGGGTTTGCTCCCTCTGTGGTCTCAGGTTCGAGTCCTTGGTTGCTCATATGATGGCCACTGGAGGCTTACATGGTCGTTAACTTCAGGGCCCGTGGGATTAGTCGCGGTGCGCGCAAGCTAGCCCGGACACCCACGTTAATCTAAAAAAAAAAATCTGAGTTGAACAGAACGTAACATGATAGGAAAGAAAAAAAGGAGGTGTTGTGGGGATGCTTTTTCCTCCAATAATGGAGTCCTCATGAGTTAATCATAGGGAGGTATGCATATAGAATCGGGTTGTTGTTTTTCATGAACATATCCAAGCTTGGGATTTGAGATTTTATTTGTATATAAATCTCAAAGAATTCTACACTAATTCTGAATTTGTAACTTAACAATGATGAGTTGGAAAGCTTGATTAATTGAATGATGAATTTACAAGGAAAAACTTTATATATATATATATATATATTATTTGAATTAATATTGAATGAATATTGATTGGTATATTGATTGGTTGTGCATTTATGCCTAAACACTAATGTTTAGTTACTATCTCTGGACATTAAAAAAAAAAAAAAACAGTGAAAGCAGGAGAAACATATCCTTTCATATTTAAAATGACAAAAATTTACTTTAAAACTATGATCTACTCCAAAACTATGATCGAGATAAATTTATTTTATATGTTTATCCTCATCCCTTCAATTAAATATATCTATGTATATATTATTTATTTTAATCTTTCATTTTATTTAAATTAAACAAATGCTAATATTGCAGTGAACAAACCGAGGAACAGGGAAAGTATGGCCGAATCAGAAGAGGTATCATTGGGTAGAGATTTCGTGTTACATGAGATTATATATAATTAATGTCCCTTTATCATAATTATATCTGCACTGATCAATTTTATATAATCTTCCCTTCTGTTTTAAATGCTGCTTAGCCAGATTAATACATAAAGAACTGAAGATTATAGCTTACAAACCTCACCACTTGACGCCATCAATATATATTCGTAAGATTTCCTTTATTTTATTATATATTGTTTTTAATACAATGTTTTAGCATCAATCACCAGCACTATCAAAGTCACTTTGAGATAGTTTATTTGGCAATTTAATTACTGTGTTTTTTTTATCCCCTAAAAGTGTGTTTGGTATGTTACATAGGATAGAACAAATAGAAATAGACAGGACTAAATTGAGTTGAGTTTTGGAAAAAAACTGTAATGAAAAAAAAAAAATGAATGGTGAAGAGATAATGGATAATATAAAAACTTAAAGATAATGATTTTCCTCTATGGTATTGGAAAGACATATTTCACCGTATGGTGGGACAAGAATTTTGCTCTAAAGACAACCTTGAAGAATCCTTATCCAGCAGCTGAGAAGAAGCAAAGGCAGCAGCAGAAATCCCCAGCAAAGTTATGGAAGCAGAAACAGAAGCAAGCACGCCAGAATTCCCAACAGAGTCAGTGCAGGAGTACTGGCGGATTGGGTTTTCGAGTACCTATAAGTCTCAAACTGAGGGAGTTTCCTAGCGGGAATTGGACTAGAAGAAAGAGGGAAAATACTGCGAGGAAAAGGAGAAGAGAAGTCCAGAAATAAGAGGCATTCTATGTGGCAGAACCACTCCTAAAATCAGCCACTCAGCCAGCCAGGCTTATGTTCCTCAGTTGAGTCCTGAGTTATGACTTGTCTAAACTAGATTAGGATTAATTATTTTCCACCAAGTAGAATCCTTATATATCAGGAGACTCATTTTTCTTAAGATTGGACCTTCCCCACTTTTCACACATAAAAGATTCCTTTCCTCTGGATTCTGTGGAAAGAGGGAGAGTCGCCGCGATTTGGGGTAGCCACAGGGTAGATAGAGTCCATGGAAAATTTGAAGTACAATAGTTAGCCCCTTATCAATCAAGGGCGATGGTCATTCTACTTTTACAGATTCGTTTAGGGAAAAAGACAACAATGATCTTAGTTTTAAGAAAATCCTGAGCTGTAATTATCCAAATCAGCTTCAGGGTAGCTTCAAATAACAGCTCTCAGTTCCACCGCCAGGGATGGTACGCTTTCTGGATTGGATATACGCGACGCTATTTCAAAGATCTTGATGGCATCTGTCATAGGGAAATTGAGTACAGTCATGATCTGAAGAGACGCTACTCTTAGAAGTATATACAAGCAATAAGACTCCCTAGATAACCAAGCAATGAAGGTTAATATTCTCTGACTCGGAAAGAAATTACTGGTTAGTTCATTAAGTAATCTGAAATGCAAATAATCCAAGTCTCCAATTAGCTGCGGTCTGTGCCATGACGTTGATGAGATCCAAGGATTTTCAAAGTTACAAGTCCAATGGAAAGTAAGAAACACAAGCTAACATGATTAGGATCTAAGGAGTTCTGAGTTCTGATATGATCTAATTAACTTCGATTACGTCTTAGATTAGGATTATTATTAGTTGTTGCAATTTTCGTTTTTAGTATAACTCTAGTTAGGCTTTTTATGTAAGGCTATAAATAGATGAATCAAACACTTCTTTCAAGCTTTTCTGAAATTATATAAGCTGCATACAGATAAGAGTTCACATCTATGCCCATTTGTCGCAAAAATAAGCTCTGCCAGATTCATCCATGCATGTTCTTGTTTTTCTTACAAACAATCAGCTGACAAACTTGTTGGACAAGTGAATCCTTGGTAACAGCAGCTTCAGTTTCACCAGTAAGTGTGGCATGTCCTAGGTAAACTCCAGCTTCGAACTTGTCTCAGTCCTGCACAAAAAACATCACCGTAAGTTCATAGGATATGGAAGTTCCATTGCACGCTAGGATCGGCTTCTAGCTTCATACATTTTCTTCATTGCTTCTCCTCCTTTTTGTTTTTGTTTTTCCTTCCCAATCGATTTCAAGCTTGTCGATATTACAGGTTGCCAGATTATTTCCAAGCTTTCATCCTACCTGTTCTTTCAAGTCCCGACCCCTCTTCCAAGCTCTTGCGTATCGGGCAAAATCAAGTGCTGGCCCCTCTTCCAAGCTCATTTTTGCTCAAGGTGGAAACAATTCCAGTGACGTCACCGCATGGTGCCCCGGGATCCCAACAGTGGTATATATATGCATGCCGTTTTCGATTTTCCATTTCAATAATATTTAATCGCTTAAGATCAAGTACTCAAATTACATTCATCTTATTACAGCTCCTGCAGAACAAAACTGCCTTGGAATGGTTCGAAGAGGGAGGTTGTAATGTCTACATCAGAATGAAAAATACATACATAATAGAATCATAAACAGAAATGCATCCATTTGTCTCGTCTGAAATATGTTAATTACTACGTTTGTGGTCTTTTTTTCTTCAGGATCCACTACTGAGATCCTAAAGCCCACCTCTGTCACCCTAGGAGTTGATGATGATGCCTAGTCGATCCCCAAGGCCCTCTACTATTTGCTTCCGATATCTTGTAACTTTCTTTTACATATCGATCATTGTGATTTTAGAAATGCGTTCAACCATTGCTTGATGCATGTATGCTCACCTTTGACTCTGAAAATTCTTTGCTAAATTATATGTGATGCAGATAAAAACAACGAGACTCAAAAATCTTCAGAGTAGAAGTACTCCACTCTTCCAACAAATATATTGCTAGAAAGATTATTTTTGAAAGATTCAAAAAATTAGGTCTCACTTATTATCATTCTTTTCACTTTCATATGAATTATTTTATTTAAGTCTCCATTAAGGCAGATCTACTCTTCTCTGTGCTCCAAACCAACTCATGATTATTTTGTGATGTTAAAAATTGATTCTATCTCTTTAATATCTTATAATTAATGCATATTTAGTTATTTTCCATACATAAATTTATATGTGAGCTATTTATGATCTTGACACACGTGTATAAACATTATCTTATAATTATAATTGAATTCCTTATTATTAAATTAAAAAACTCAAACTCATGGGTTTGACTCGAAACCCAGTAGATTAGGGTGATGGTCATGGTCATGTGCATGCTAACCCAAATCCAAATACAACCTAAACCCAAAACAATCCAAACCGAACCCACCTCACTTGACTAAATTGCCAAGTGTACTTCTATCCAATTAATTACATAGACACTCAATTGAAAAAAATATATTTATTAGAGGATTTAATCACAAATAAAATATCTAGGTGAAGAATTTTAAAATTAATTTTAAAAGATATTCAGAAAATAACTAATATTCTATTAGATAATTTTTAAGACAAAAAAATAAAAAAAGGAGATGATATAAAATCAGCAGCTCAGCTCACCAAAAATAACAACAATATTCTCACCTAAAATTTATTTATCCTAAATATATATTTTTATTTCTTTAAAATAAACACAGAAAATAACTAATATTTAAGCAACATAAAATTACTCTAAGGTGGCACCTCCCCAGCGGACACCCAATTCAACGGCTCCTGCGACCTGTTATTAAGCGCGCAATGATGCAGTCATAAAATAAAAGATAGCGCGCACACACACACACGTGGATTCTAAGCTGAAATATGATGCCACCTAGAAAGCATGCATGGCGGAACTGAATGGATTAAGATAATGCTCGCAGCTTGAAATCAAGGGCTCTTCTTGGGCGCTGATGAGTCCTCAAGACACCGCCCTTCGAGAATTTAGGGCCCAAGGGAAGGAATTTATTTCTATATTATTATTATTATTATTATTATTATTATAATTTTTCTGCACAGTTGACTTCTTAAAGATGAGGTATGGATTCCCAGACAGAAGAAGCCATGCACGTATGCTCCTTTTAAAAATCCCCTCCGAAACAAATAAAGATTCGGATTATAAAACTCTTCCACGTCAATCTCCGGTTCACGAAACCACACCAGTCAATCTCTGAATTCATTCAAAACAACTTTATGCCTTGTTTATTTCAAGGAAACCAAATTTCAGGAATTCATTTTTCTCCTTTTCCAATATTTGGTAACCATCCATAAACTTGGTTAAAGGAAAATTAATTATAGTTAACAAAAAAAAACTTACTTTACCCACAGAAAAATTAACAAAAAAAAACTTACTTTACCCACAGTAAAATGTTTTCCTTTCCTTGTCAAAAGGAAAACACTTTCCTATCTTTACACATCTGAATCCCTTTCTTTGCGTCTCTGTCCAAAAACAATTGAAAAGCAAGAAGCACACCCTTCATTTCAGGTATTTTTTTTCTTAAATTTCTCTATTATTTTTCTCTATTATTTCTTTTATATTTTTATCTTCTACGTTTTATCTTCTAGATCTGCAACTTCTTGATCTTGTTTATCTGTTCCGAAATTTGTCTGTTTAATTTATCTTTTGCTTGTATTTCTCTATTTAATTTATCTTCTGCACTATCAATTTTTTTTCCCATACCTAGTTTTCTTCTTCATCTCCCCATCACAATAAAAAATGCTCACAGAAAACCCAACCAATTTCATCACAATCAAGCCATAATAAACACATTTTTTCTTGCACATTCGGCAGCTTCTCTGTCAGTTGATAGGCAGACAAACAAGACCAAAAGGGAAACTATCTTGTTTCCCCGAACAAGACCCAACCAACCCCTACCTTGTTTCCCTGTCACCGGATCCAACATAAAGAGAGTGACGCAAACAGGAGGGGAAACTGTCGGGTGAGAGAAGGATGAGAACTGGGGATGAGGAGTAGATCAGTGATAGGCGAGAGAGAATCGAGAGAGAGAGAGAGAGAGAGAGAACAGGGGAATGGTGATGGTGTCCTGCCCCTTGAATTTGTGATGGTGCCCTGCTTCTTTAGAGAACAAAGGAATGGTTAGATTAGAGAGAACCGAGAGAGAGTAGGGGAAGAGAGACAATCAAAAGAGAACAATCAGTGATAAGCGAGAGAGAATAAATAATGATAGGCAAGAAAACCAAGGGGAATGAGGGGAATTTCAGAAACTGAATGAGGTGAATCAGAGGGGAATGAGAGGGGAATTTGAGAAACCGATTGATAGGGGAATGAGAAACTGAATGAGAAGGGAATGACAGTGTAATGAAATCGAATGAGAAGAGAAACTGAATGATGATGGGAATGATAGTGGAATGAAACCAAATGAGAGGAGAAACCGAATGATAATGGGAATAACAGGGGAATGAAACCGAATAAGATGATGTTTTTAATTAGTTATGGGAGAGAGTTAGAGATAGGCCAGAGAGAACAGAGAAAACGGTGGGGTTTTTTTTATAAAGCAAAGGTATAGGCTGCTGTAGTTTGTTCATGTGGTAAATCTTCCTAATTTGTAATTGATGATTGGATTGATTAATTTTTTTATCATACAAATATTATGGACCAGCCTTGCTACCTATTAGTGCTTAAACTCAACAATCTTTATGGTTATAATTAACAAATCAAAATAGAATAGAATTGAACCTAGCCATGAACTCAACAATCTCTATGGTTATAATTAACAAATCAAAATATAATATAATTGAACCTTGTCATGAACTCGATCATGTGTTGTGTTGCCACATATGAGGTGATTTTTGAAACTTATGTTTATTTAATTATTTGATAATCATATTATTTTTAAGAATTAAAATGATTGATCTTATTGATCATTGTGAACTTATGAATTGTATATTGTCAGCTTCTTTGAGCATAATTTATTGTATTAATTGTGTAAGTATTTTATATGCTTTTTTTAATATTTATTTCCTTATATTTTTAGGTTTTGTTATCAGAAAACTTCACTTTCATGTTATGGATAGTAAGATAATTAATGCAGTATGCATGGGAGCAGCTGTAACTGTGATAGCTACAGGGGTAGCTATTATTGAACAAGAAAGAAATACAATTTATATACCAAGAGAACCACGTATTAATGCAATTGCTCAACGAGAATTCTATATTGACAGCATTTTGAATCAAGGTGATCGACATTGCGTTGAACAAATTCATATGAAACCTGTTGTATTATATAGATTGTGTGATATTCTCACAAGTCGTAACTCATTACAATCAACTCAAAATGTGTCTATTAGGGAGCAAGTAATTGTGTTCTTACAAATTATAGGCCAAAACCAAAGATTTCAGGTTATTAGTGGTATATACTATAGGTCTGTTCAAACTATCCATCGTTACTTTAGAATTATTTTAAAAGCAGTTCTTAAGTTATACAAATACCTTATTAAAGATCCAGAGGATGCAGTTCCAGCAGAGATAATAAATAATAGAAGATTCTATCCTTATTTTAAGGTATGAAAACAAAACCAATATTTTTATGAATTAATTGATTATATTTAGAAGAAAAGGTTATAAATTATTTTTTTATGTTTATATAGGATTGTCTGGGAGCAATTGATGGTATCTATATTCCTGCAAATGTACCTGTTGAGATTTAAGGAAAGTTTCGAGGACGAAAAGAAGGAACAACACAAAATGTTTTAGCAGCTATAACTTTTG
>NW_011499999.1:452806-452982 GCF_000495115.2 Populus euphratica | reverse complement strand
AAAGGAATCATTTCTCCTTTTCGTGGAGTTCGATATCACTTGAATGAGTTTACAGAACGTTCACTGGAAAATGAAAAGGAGCTATTTAATCTTCGACGCTCTTCATTGAGAACCACTATTGGGCGAGGGTTTGGTATTTTGAAGAGTCGTTTTAGATCAATTGATGAAAAATCTTT
>NW_011499999.1:451899-452395 GCF_000495115.2 Populus euphratica | reverse complement strand
GATTGCCTCAACCATGTGGAATGATTATAACACTCAAAGAAACTAGTAATTGAGTGTTAATTATATGTGTTTGTTTTTATTATGTCTTGCTTGAGTTTGTATTATATTTGTTATGTATTTGGAGTAGATGTTGACTTTATTATAATCTCTCTTTTAATTATTAATTGTTAGTTTTTATATGAAATTTACTAAATCTAAATATTGTATGATGTTATTTTGTATAAATTTATAATTTTTTTTTTGTAGAAATGAGTTCCACACAGAATGAAAAATGCAAGGGCAAACACTTCACATGGTCTAAGCCTATGTCTCACATGTTGCTTGAGATATTAGCTGAGGAGGCACTTAAAGGAAGCAAACCTTCTTCCACCTTTAAAGTAGAATCTTTTGTTAAGGTGGCTACAGAAATAAGTCAAAAGTTCAATGTGCAATGCGAGCCTAAGCATGTGGACAATCATCTCAAGACTGTGAAAAAAGAATGGGGAATAATAACCAA
>NW_011499999.1:451241-451675 GCF_000495115.2 Populus euphratica | reverse complement strand
ATGACAAGTATCTCAACAAAAAACTTGATATGTCCGAGGCAATGATAATTGTTGTTGGAAAAGACATGGCAACCGGAAATTATACCAAATTATATGCTAATGTCAACTTGAAAGAGAACACTGAAGAGCAATCAATTTCGATTAAAAATGAAGGTGAATATTAAGAAACTTCTAAGGGAAAAAAACATCTTCCTCTAGTACACAAAAGAGGCAACATAAGAAGAGAAATTGAATGTATGAAGATGATGGTATTGAAAAGTTGTATAAACAGATTGGAGATGTAGCATTTGCAATTCAAAGCCTCAGCAAAAATCAACTTGATGTTAACACGTCATATACGAAAGTGATGAAAATTGAAGGATTTGATGAGATCACTCTTGGGGATGCATTTGATCATTTGGTCCAAAATGAAATGTTGGCAAAAGCATTTATGG
>NW_011499999.1:440014-450901 GCF_000495115.2 Populus euphratica | reverse complement strand
TTTTCCAGTTTATTTTTCATAACACTGCCAAATATTGAAAAATACTTTTCTGGAATTTATTTTCCAGGAATTCACTTTTCCCGGAATTCATTTTCCAAAAGGAAACAACTTTCCTACAAACAAACGGAGCCTTATATTAAGTTTGTTTTCTTTAAAAGGACAAAAAAGTATGAGCAACATCATTTTAGGGAAAAAAAATTAAAAAATCAAATCAAATATCACTCAAATTTTCACTCAGTTAGTTAAGTTTGACTAGGTTAATTGTATTTAATATAAAAATTAATTTATATAAGATTTTAAATCAACAAATTGGCTCACTACATATAATGAATGAATGATGCATTAAAAGATACATGATGATGAAGGATTCTTATTAAGATTAATTGAATTGAACTAGATCTAATTAATTTAGGTTTATTGTATTTAACTACATCAACTATGGTGCGTTCCAAATTAATTTTTGTATAATACTTCTTTAAAAAATATAATTTGTATCGCGTGAACAAACATCACTTGCTATTAAATTTTTTATTGTGATTTGTACGCGCCATGAATTAACAAAAAAAGATACATCATGATGATGATAAGGCCTCAACATTTTTCACAATGACTCAACATAAGGGTCCCATCTAATCATTATTTTGGGGGGAGCACCATATAATAATAATAATAATAATAATCTACACTTAAAATTAGCATAATTCAATATTATAAAATACATGTTGATAAAAATACATTGCAATAAGAGAGTTGAATTATCGATACTCAAAGGATGCCCCAACATACGTCGTAGTAGTAGATTTTTAGGCTAAAATACCCTTAATTATATCTCAGTAAGTATTATTGAAGTTATCATAAATCTTATTACATGTGTTTTTTTCCCACTAGGATCACCAACAATAAGTATAACTCATATGAATGATCTCACCTTTCTTCCAAGTAAAAGTAATCATCTTTAAAGATTCCAAGCACCAAAAGCAGGTCACTCACCTCTCATCTCTTTGCAAAAAAACAAAATTTAATTTAAAAAGCAGACAGCAAAGGGTAAAGAGCTGTTGAAAGCAAGGAAAGAAGTAAGAAAGCAGCAGCACGAAGCGACCGTTTCTGGTTTGTTTTCTTTATCTTTAGAAAAAGGATAAAACATTAGTGCAGATGATTTGATATTAATTAATGTGATTTAATAATCAATATTTGTAGACATATTAATTAGCAAGAGTATGGATTGGTGGGTCTTCTTTGTTTTTAAACATAAAGGTCTAAAAATGGTAAAATCATTGACAAGTATAGCTGGTCTTGCCTCTGTGGTGGCGGTGGTGGTAACTGACTCTCTTCATCTTTATTGGTCTTTGTATCTCACTGCTATATTTGGGGGACACCCTTTTGTATTTTTTTCACTTTTAGACAGATTTTTTTGGGGACTCTTTTATTCAAATTTGGTAACCAGCTTTAAATTCTTAGATTCTTAATTTTTATTTTATTTGTTTTGGTGGGTTTTCTTTGGATTTGTTCATTGCTTTTGTTTTGATCGGGTTGGGTCTCATAAACTTCTTTTTTATTTCCTGGTGAGTTTTACTGTCCTTTTCAATTTCTTGTTGTTCTTTGTTCTTCTAGGTTTTATCTTTCTTTTTTTTTTTTTCCGGGGTATGGATCATATGTTGTTAGTTTTGTTTTAGACAAGAAATATGGGGTTTGACTGGTAACAGAATCGTTGTCCTGTTTGTTAGGTCTTCTGGTCTCATAATTAATTTTTGAGATGATTGGATTGGAGTCACTGAGCATTTACAAGTTTTTCCTTTTGGTTCACTGTTATTTTCCTTTATTGAGCTAGTTGTTTTATTGTTTGTGGTAGATTCAAATAAATGGAGTTAACCATTATAAATGGTATATCTTGTTTTGCTTTTAGTCACATGGTGTTCTTGCTGTTGTTGTTAATGTGAAACGATATGGGCATGGTTTTGATTAGATTTGGATAACCTTAGTCATCTGTTTGATCATGTAATATTCATGTGTTATGTTGTTTTGAAGAATTGGCTTCTTTGTACTGGAATGAGCTGGTAGGTTGCCATTTCTGTGGAGAAATTTTCTATTTTTGTGTATGGGATTGATTAACTTACTAGGTAAACATTGTCTTGTTTCTCTTAATTGACGTTGTTGCCGTAAACTTACCATTTGTTGTATGATCAATTTGACTTGTGCAGCCCCTACTTGTCGTATTTCACAAATCATTTGTCAACTTTTTGTTTGTCGTACATAATTGATTAACTTCTTAATTCTAGGTTTTATGTTAATGATTGCTTGGCTTGTTTGGTAGGTGAAGTTGTTTGTCATTGGAAATTTGTCGGCAAGATACAAACATAAGATTCTGTTCCTAGATGTCATGCGATCTCTTAGTTAATGCATTCTCAAAGATGGTAAATCTGAGTTGGGTTAAATAAACAAGAAGGAACTTTCGATGGGGTTTAAAATGGGATAATGGTGCATGGCTTCATTTACTGCATGGTTGAGAGTTAGAAAACGCTGCATGTTCGCTAATGTAAGCTTTTATCATGAGCTTTTGGCCTACCAGATGTGCCAGAGAAATTAAAGTGTCTAATGTACGTTTGCTTCTAAGAGATGGAGAAAGAGATAGAGCTGCAGATTTTGGCTGTGCTGCATCATCTTGTTACCTCTTATTATGTTAGATGGACATTCATGAACCTAGTTACTGCAATCACTTTGTGAAGCAACTTTCTGCCCTCAATATGGAGCTATTTTCCTGGTTTGTTTGACAGGGTTGTCTTACAATTACCTGCCAGTCTGTGTTTTGGGTACACGCACCCTTCTGTGAAAATTAATAATGCAAGTATACCCACGAGAACAATAATTTCCTAGGACATCTTCCATGATCAATGACATAGGTTTTGTAGTATTCTAACCTTTCCCCCCCTTTTTTTTTTGTAGTATCCAATTTAATTTTGCTAGTTACCATAGTTTGAGATACATCCAAGTTCATTTCTGTTAGTTACTTCTGCATTTCCACTATCATGATAAAATGTGCACCTTGTCTGCTGTTTCTTATGTTTCCAATATTTTTAGCATTAAATTTGAGCAGCAATGTTTGTAAAAGGTGTTTGTTTTTCAGGTGGAGCAAAGAGACGACACTAGTCCTGCTGACAAGTGGTGTCAACTTCCTTTTCATCAAGGGGGCAATTGGGTCTTTCAAGTTTTTGCGAGTAGCTTAAAGGTAGACATGTCTCAATTCTGGCTCTTTTGTTGCCTGGATTTTGAGTTAGATTCCTTGGATGTATAAATAACAATGAGAAAATTTGTTGCAAGTTCTGACAATTCTTGTTTCATTTACTTTAATCATTTTGCTCATTTTCCCTAGAGTGCTTGCATCACCTGAGTCTTCGGTTTTCTATTTTGGTGCAGCATTCTAATTGAGCATAGGCTGCTAATGCAGTTGTGATTTGACATTGGTTTTTGTCTATTTATTTGCCATAGGTGCTATCTTAACAGCACTTATGCTCAAATCAGATGAATAGTGGAGGATTGTTGCACTGGAAGTGAAACATTTCTATCAGCATAATTGGTTTGGATCTGGAATTCTGGTGAATATGGATGGTTTGCAACTAGTTTCGATGCCACCTAGGAATGCATTCAGGGCTGATCATCCTAAAGCACGGAGGGGGCCTCAACCTGATGTACCTCATTCCATTAAGCCATGCACCAGAGCGTTTCTTGAAACTGGTGCATGGCATCAGTCTCAAAATAAGGGTTCCAATAAAGCGACTATATCAAATGAGTTGTCTGACTATCCTGCATCGCAGAGTTCTGTTACTTGCCCTGATTTCTATTATTCAACCACAAAAGGATGTAATGCTCTTAGTTCATGTGAAGCTTGTATTGATAGTTCTAATGTAGACAAGTCCGAAAAGAAAAAATGTAAACCACAAACCAGGAGGAGGGGAAAACAGAACAAAAGAGTTTCAAGTGATACTGGCTCAACTGAACCTGAAGTTTTATCTGAGTACGCTCAAGGAAGTTCAACCTCCAAAGGCTGTAGTTATAATGATTTTGGAGATGAACTAACATGCTCCGCAACTTCACCAGAAGTTTCACTCAGAGATGCTAGCAGTAACCATATTGATTTTGAAGGTGACACTAGATTTAGCAGTCCTGAAGCCCCAGCAATATGCATGTCGAACATTGATGAAGTGGCTATAGTGGAAACTTTTGAAGCATTGGATGTTTCATCTCCAGATGGTAGCAGTAGCCAGAACAATTTTGAGGGTGATTCAATATTTAGCACTTCTGAAGCATTGCCAATCTGCACATCCAACATTGATGAGGTTGCTACAGTGGAGCCCATTATACCTTCTATAGCTCAGAATTTTCCTGGGGAGCATCAGATGATTAATTCAGAAATCACTTTACAGACAAAAGGAGAGGGATTTTCCCTCTCTGACATTGGGGTGCAGTGCTCAAGTCAGATCAGCTGTTGTGATGATACACAATCCAAAGATTTCTCATATGCTTCTGATTCCTCCCTAGTGTTTGATTATTTATCTATCGGTTCAAACAGTGATGATGGCATTAATGATAGTCATCATGTAAAGACATATCATGAAGGTAGCAGCAGAAGTAGTGTTTTAGAAGCACCAGGTTTCAATTCCAAGAAGGGTTCTTTATCTCATAACAATTCATTAAATGGTGCTGTAGATACCTATCACCAAACTGAGGGCTCAAGGCATCGTGGTCAAAATTTTAGCTGCAGTGACGCACAATTGCTTATGTCAGGCAAAAAAGGCAAGCAAATAAAAACATTGCCCAGGAGTAGTGCAAGTGCCCACAAATATGGAGGTTTTGAAAATTTGCATGGCCGGACAGGGAAGGAAAACAACCATTCTGTGTGGAAAAAAGTTCAGAGGAATGACACAGCAGATGAATGCAGCCTGAAAATGAAGATATCTCATGCGTGCTTCCTATCTGACTTGACTTTGAAAGAGGCTCCATCACTTAAAAGGAACTGTACTGTCTCTGATGTAAATTCATCATCCAGAACTGAGGGAAAAAAACTGCCAAAAGACAAGGTTACTAAGAAGTTGAAACGGAAAAGTAGTCCAGGTTCCAAACAAGAGTACAGCTGTCATGGTAGGGGCTATAGTTCCAACAAGGCCACCTTTAATGCACATGCAAAGACTGGCGTGCAACAGCCTGAAATATTTGATCTCACAGGTCAAGTGAATGATAAAAAAGGAGGGAAATCTATTTCAAGAACTTATTCTCTGAATAGTTGTTTAACTGCTGGATTCCATCCCAGTGGAGTTGAATGCGTGAATTCAGAATCAATTAACAGCACACAAGTTTCCCCAGATGCGTTACAGCCACTTCAAAGTACTTGTGATACTGTTTCCAGCGCAAGACATTGCCATGCAGAAAATGGAGGTAGCTTGTCAGCAAAGTTGTGCAACTCATTGGGGCAGCATGCGGTTAAGGTGACTCCTCCAGTTTATCTTCCTCATCTTTTTTTTAATAAAGTTCCCCAATTGGAAAAAGAAGTTACAGTTGCTGAGTACTGTAAGCAAAACCATAGTTCTGGACCAGTAATGCAGAAGTGGATACCTATTGGGCTAAAAGATCCTGAATTGACCACCTCTTCTAGATTTGGTAATTCATCACCTGATCCTTCTGAAGGACCAGCTGGTGAAGATCTCACCTTGAGAAATGTTCAAGACAAAGCCAATTTTGATTCTCAAGACCTTGTTTCTTCATTGATGTTGGGCACGTGCCAGGATTCAGGAAATGCAGGTTGTTTTCCCCAAGAAGATGACCATATTCAAAAGTTGAAGAATTCTACTCTTTGGATGGATGAGCTCAACAAGAAGCATGTTGCAGCTGATGCTTTAACTAGTGAATCCTCTTACCAACAATTTTCAGCTTTTGAAGATGAATCAATAAAGATAATGCAAGCTGTGAAGGATGCTTGCAGAGTACAGATGGAATCTGAAGCTATTCAGATGGCCACTGGTGGTCCAATTGCCGAGTTTGAAAGATTTCTTCATTTATCGTCTCCAGTTATTAATTTTCCCAGTTTATCAAGCTGCCAGACTTGTTTGGATGACCGGCTTGTTGGTGCATCACTATGCAGACATGAGATACCAAATATCCCATTGGGATGCATCTGGAAGTGGTATGAAGAACATGGGAATTATGGTTTGGAAGTAAGGGCAGAAGAATGTGAGAATTCAAATGGTGGGGGCTTAGATCATTTTTCATTTCATGGCTATTTTGTTCCCTTTTTATCAGCAGTTCAATTGTTCAAAAACCATTCAAGTCAACCGATAAACAATAAGAACAGTGCTCCTGATCATGAAATTTCTGATGCATATAAGGCTAGTGAATCATCAGAGAACTCTGATGTTGGTCATCTTCCAATATTTTCTCTACTGATTCCTCAGCCTCGTACCACAGCTGTAGCTCAATCAGTTGACTTCACATGTTCTGACAGTGCAGAGTTACTCTTTGAATACTTTGAATCGGAACAACCTCAGCAAAGACGACCATTATATGAGAAGTAAGTACTCTTTTTACCTCTTATTTGAAGTTGTAGTTAACATATTACTGGAGCTTTCAGATGGATCTCCATACTGATTCTGTTAATTTCAGGATACAAGAACTTGCTAGAGGTGATGTGTCTTCTCGTTACAAAATGTATGGGGAACCAACTAATTTGGCCTCTCTGAATCTCCATGACTTGCACCCCAGATCCTGGTTGGTAACAAAACTAGTTCTAGGAATTAGCCTCACATTTCTCATTTTGGTTATGAAACAAAAGACTAGCTTGAATGTCATTCTGTGCATTAATAGGATTGAAGCTTGTTATATAACTGAATCATGCCAAGAGAAATTTTATAGACGTGTTATAGATGTGTTATGTGATATGTTTTCAGGTACTCGGTGGCATGGTATCCTATATATAGGATACCAGATGGCCACTTTCGAGCTGCATTTTTGACTTACCATTCACTTGGCCATTTGGCTTGTAAAAGTGCTGAAGTTGATTATGCGAGTAAGGATGCATGTATAGTTTCTCCAGTTGTGGGACTTCAGAGTTACAATGCTCAGGTAGTTATAAATGATGTTCTTCTATAGACTTCATTGCGTAATGGTGTGATTGTTATGATGCTAATAAACTTCATTGAATTGAATGTGGAAGCGGGTTGTCTCTATTTCGTTTCTCAACTTTAAACTTCCATGTCCACTGGCAAACCCCAATTGCTTATGCAAGTGTTAAATGACTTAAGAAGTCGGTGATTTCAATCAGCTTATGCAGCATATGCAATTGCATGGGATAAAAAAACTGAATCACCATCAACTTTAATTTTAATTTATATTTTTATTACCAAGGTAAGCCTGTTATTTATTAATTTGGTGTCCCATTTCTTCAGCAATTTTTTTTTTTGGATGTAATGGTTGTTATGCTGTCCACCTAAATATGATAAACCTTAAGATATTTTTCTTTAATTATGATAGATGTTAAGCTTAATGATTGATGAGAGTCCATGATCCGTTTTGAATGTCTGCTGATGAGATGGGATCTCCTTGCATGTTCAGTCCTCTTATTATATTATAGGCTTCTTTGGAAGTATTTTAGCCTAGTGACAGGCTTCTTATACATTGCTATGCTTCTCCGTGTGGAAAATACATGTAGAAGTTTGTTATCTTTCCAGCTCTTGTTTTTGAATTAACCATTTTACAGGCAACAAAATATTAAAGAGTTAAACAGTTTTTCTCTTTTAAATTCATTGGGTGTCTGTGTAACACACTTTGAAAATGCCCTTTGTATGTTCTTTGAATGGTTAAAATTATTCAGTAGCAAAGCTTTCAACTCTTACTGTACAGAGGTCAAATGCAGTTGGAATAATCTTAAATAGTGGAAAAGCATCCAAAACTGTCATAACTTGGCTTTGGACTTTGATTAGTGGCTGTTCTTGTGTGTGGGGTGGGTGGGTGTGCATGTGTACCCATCCTATTTATGCTCTTGACCCAAATGTGCTTTGTGTGCTGAATGAACAGGGTGAATGCTGGTTCCAGCTGCGGCACAGTGTAAACCAGGCAGCAGGAACACCAATCTCGAACCCTTCTGTAATTCTGAAGGAGCGGTTGAAAACCCTTGGGAAGACAGCATCTCTTATTGCCAGAGCTGTAGTAAACAAGGGAAATCAGACATCCATAAACAGACATCCTGATTTCGAGTTCTTTCTTTCTAGGGGACGATATTCACTTCCATAGATTTTGAGGTTGCCACTCTCCGGAGTAGTAGTCTCTTATGGTTACCGATCTAGGTCCATCCATGTAGCATATGAGATAAAGCTGGTAATCTAGTTCCATCCGTGTAGCATATGCCTCTTGGCATGAATTCCAGTTTCTTCTTAGGAAATCCTATAGTGCTGATTACTGATCTAGTTTTTTTTGTTAAACTTGCTGTAAATATTCTAGTAGTTTGTTAAACTTCTGGAAATATTTGTTTCAGTTTTAGTTGAAGTTCTTGAAAGTTTCATGCGTGCCAAGAGTGAGTGAATGGAGTCGCACCCTCGTCCTGAATGGATTTAGAACATACTTTGAATTAACTTTACCTCTGCCCAATGCTCCTTGCGCTCTTAGCCTCCAACTTGTCAGACAAAGTCATCTCTCTAGCATTCTCAGCCCTGGACTTGTGAATACTCTCCATTGGAACTCTCTTGTACTTTAAGACATTACCCTTCACCTTAATGTACGTGTCGTGGTACATGTGCTTGTCCATCTTTTTATTCGCTGTACTTCCGAAGCAGACGTCTCAGGACACGCATTCGTCTCATCCAGAAAGAACTCTAGTGGGCAGTCTAGCTTCTCTTGTACCCTTTCCTTGCCTGAAGTTGTTACGGACACCTAGGCTGGGCTTGGTTAGTATCGAATGAGAAAAAATGCAGATAAAAATAAATATGTTTTTTTCCATAAATATTTTTAAGTAATTTTTTTTTTATTTTTTTAATAAAAAAAACAGCAACTATCCTAACTGTCTCCGTCTTTCCGTCTTTAGTGTCAACCAACCACTTAACTTTCAGCCCATTAGACTTAATTCAGCACAACATAGATAAAATCCATCCACCTTGAGAAAAGAGAAACATACAATAATTGAACTGTTTAAGAAAATACCACTTGTAGTATAAAAAAACAAAAAAGATTCATTTGGCTACTTCATTATACAACCGAGACATGATCCAGATTTAGCACTACCAACGAAATAGTCTAACCTCCTAATTGAACTGTTTAAGAAAATACCACTTACGTTAAGTAGAAATAATACATGGGTAAGTATTTCAAAATAAAAATAAAAATGTGGAATCCTCTATTTGTGTTATGTAATGTAATCAGGATAATGATGATAGAAATCACTTGTTTTGTGCTTGTCCATTTACAAATAATGTATGGGGTTCTATTCTTCAGTTGTTGCAGAATTCACAAGTCTGGGGGGGGGGGGGGTTTGGGCTGATGAATTTGAATATGCCATGAAAAGTCTGCACAAAAAAGTGCTTTCCTTCTATTATTTTGAGATTAGCTTGGCGTGGAGTTGTTTATTTTTGTTGGGAGAGAAAGGAATGCCAGAATCTTCAATGATGCGAGTTCATTCAGTTCAGTTGAGACTACACAATGACCAAATTGCTGTTCGACGCTCAAAACGATCCTTCTTTTACTGAATTTTGTTGCTGATGGAAGTTCAGTTATGTTGTATAGTTTGGGTTTTTTCCTGTTTATGGGTTTGGCTCGTAGCAGGTCATGAGACCTGCTTGATTGCTTTTAGTTGGCTATGAAAATTTAAGCTTATAGAAAATTGGGCTTCTTCGATCTCCTAGCAAAATTTTAGATTGATCCAAATTTGGGGAAAATATCTTGCATCAATATTATAAAGTTTATTTTTGCATGAATAGATAAATATTAAAGCAGGGCAATGTTGTGTAATCTGCAGTCATCATAATAGAGCAAAAACAGAACAAAAAGGTTATAAGAGTCGACATGTAAAAGGAGAGTGCCTAATTTTAGACCAGGCACTTATACAGGTTTTGTGCTCTTTCGGGGACACTTCTCACTAGTAGCTAGCTAGGACTCATGCTGATGCAAATACGCAAGTTACAATATTTAGACTCCATTCTTCATGTCTTACCATTCACTTTGAAGTCGTCTGGACACTACAGGGCAAGAACCTTCTTGTAGGATAGCAGTCCATGCCTTCAAAGAAAATTGGCCTTAGTTCGATTCAATTCAGCTACAACATTGCTAGTGTCCATTCTCTCTTTAGGAAACTTTTCTGAGCAAAACACTCCTATCTTGCTGATTGAAATCAAACACTCCACGATTTGATCAGTGCCTTTTCCCAGATCAACTTCTGTCAGAAGTTTCGGGTCCGCGACATCATCTACACGGTCAGGTAAGGCCATTTTAACATAACTGTGAAGTTCTAGTCCATCTCTGAACATGCTATCTGTAGGTCTCTTCCCAGTAATCATCTCCAGCAGTAGGATGCCATAGCTGTATACATCCCCGAAAGTTGACACCTCGCTTCCGATGCCATACTTTGTGTTAGGATGCTGGCATGCAAACCCGACAAGATAAAAGGTAAGGGACAAGATAAAATGAGAAATGACACACAAGAATTTACGTGGTTCACCCAATTTGGCTACGTCCACGGACAAGTATAGAAGGATTTACTAAGTAATGTGGGAATACAACTTCTCTCTAATAATAGGAGAACAACAAAAATCTCTCTATTATTAGGAGAAAACACCTCACTTACTATCTCACAAATACCTCACAATTTTGTGGGATTACTCTCTTCTCACCCTCTCTTCTTTCTCTCTTATGGTGTGT
>NW_011499999.1:427492-435656 GCF_000495115.2 Populus euphratica | reverse complement strand
TGTTAGGATGCTGGCATGCAAACCCGACAAAACAAAAGGTAAGGGACAAGATAAAATGAGAAATGACACACAAGAATTTACGTGGTTCACCCAATTTGGCTACGTCCACGGACAAGTATAGAAGGATTTACTAAGTAATGTGGGAATATAACTTCTCTCTAATAATAGGAGAACAACAAAAATCTCTCTATTATTAGGAGAAAACACCTCACTTACTATCTCACAAATACCTCACAATTTTGTGGGATTACTCTCTTCTCACCCTCTCTTCTTTCTCTCTTATGGTGTGTCTATAATGCTTGGATGCATTGCCTATTTATAGGCAAACATCCATGCAAAAGACAAGGGCAAGGTAGGTGGCACCAAATTTATGCCTAATATTGTTGACAAATTGGTGCCTAACATTGTTGACAAATTTGTGCCTAACATTGTTGACAAACATTGTTGATTTTGTCAACAATGTTAGGGTGATTTCACACTCTGCAGTTAGTTTGTTTGAATCGTTAATTAATCAGAGTTTTTTTATGACCCTGGAGATAAAATGCTAGACAAAACTTGTAAATAATGGAATATGTATCCCTCTAGAGTTGTATGTTACCGGGAGCTGCATAGCCGACGGTGCCTTTTAATCCTACATAGCTTGTCTGACTCGAAGATGACTGACAGGATGCTTCAGAAAGGAACTTTAACAATCCAAAGTCCCCAACATGAGCAGTCATATCTCCATCGAGAAGAACATTACTTGGCTTAAGATCACAATGAACAATAGGCATTTTGCATTGGTTGTGAAAATAGTCGAGCGCGTTAGCCACATCAATTGCAATGTTTAACCTCTGAATGAGATCAAGATTTCTTGGCCCATCCACTTCCTGATCCAATGTTTGGTTTGGATGCAACCATTCTTCTAGACTTTAATTGATCATGAACTCATAAACAAGAGCTCTAAAATCATCACATTGAAGATCAACGTCAGCATATGCATATAATACTTTGACAAGATTCCGGTGCCTCATGTTTAGCAAGGCTGCACATTCTCTCATGAAGCTTGGTATTCTCCTTGAAGGTGAGGTGCCTCTTCTAGACGTTTTATTAAGTTACTTCATAAACTCAAATAGGGTCCAATTTTCATAAACTGTTCAAGAAAATTAATGTTCATGAGTTTCCATTTTCATAACCCCTAGACGTTTCCCAACGTTAAACATGCCATCAAATGGGGTCCAATTTTCAAAGTCGATGAAACTCTGAACAAGATACTGGTAAACATGACATCAGTGGAGAGGTTCAATAAAGGGTGTTAGATGCTCGATGAAATTCCTTATTACAGGTTCATCAAGTATTTGGCAGGACTAGTCATTTTGGCATGTGTATTTCTCAAATTTTTATACAATAATTTATCATCCCAAAAGAGCTGCAAATGAGATAGATTTTTGTGCACAACATCGAAATGTCTCGACGTTGTAAAAACACCAATCCGAAGACATTCAAGTCAATTGAGAAATGCGCAGTGAATTATTCCGAAAACCCCAACTTCTTTTCTGAGCTTCACTCGAGCCTCAATATGTCTATGCCCAAGTCTGTTGCTATATGGGCTAAAGCTTTTGAACCTTTCAATTTTCATATCCATTCTACAAGAACATGGTGAAGGTTGCAAAGTGTGTCACATTGAATAAGGTGTCCCCCCTCTTTTTTGTATATATTTTATTCATTCATGTGTAATGTGTCCTTATTGAGGTTCTTAATCAGATACTCCAAGCAATACTATATGAGAGTAGTGGCGATGACTTTCTCTTAAACTTGCCGTTGATCATTATTTTGCCATTGAAACAACAACTCATCGACTGAGTTTGAAACACACTAAAAGACACTCCACCATGACAGAAATTTTGTCTATAAATCTGTCCTAGACTAATTAAATCCATCTCCATAGTAGTTGAATTTTTCATAAGAAATTTGATTCCAAAATAGTGACTAATTAAATTTGAAACTTGAAAAATCCATAGACTAACTAAATTTTCATATGCCGGGAAAACAGTGACTATACTGTTCCAAAATATGATTAAAAAATATTGCATAACTTGTCCAATTGATTTTGATTGGCAAACTCAACTCCCTTCTCTATAGAAGCTTTAAGCTCCGGCTTGAGGCTTTCAAGACCCTGTTGTAATGTTGTTCATAGTCTGAAAGAGGACCCAATCCAAAGACTTCCTCCACGCCATTCTTTCCTAGCCTTGCCTGCAGCATCACGGCAGCAATCAGCTTAGAGATTTATCCGTATCAAGCCCAGCTTGTGATGTGAAGCTGGTGCCTAGCTTCTGACCATTGACTCACCTTAGAGGCAAAGAAAGGCAAATCAGTGATGCTTGATTGCACAAAGGAGCATTCAACAATATCTGGAACTCCATTGACCCCCTCTAAGCAAGCATCAGCAAAGACAACTCCAGCGTAGCTACAATAGGAATCAAAGTTGTTTATATTGTGTGTGGTCTCGCACCATGTAATTGTGAGACCACCACATTAATAGCTATTTTTTGGAATTAAAAATCTAATATTTACTGTAGAAGACAGTAGAGAAAATAAAAGAGAAAAGGAAAAAAACAAGAGAAAGAGAGGAAGTTGAGACAACTCAATTAGTTGTCTTCATTCTTCGTTTTCTAGCTCTTTAATCGTTGGATCGGACTAAGATTTTGACACCAGCTTCTAGACACGTTACTCTTTATTTTAAACAGTTAGATTGAAAATTGGTGTTGTGAAAGCTAACCGTTTTGATATAAAACGAGGCTGTCAGTGTTGTGAGATTTTCTCAAATACTTTTTCTTTAATCTTGTTGTATTCCAAGAATAGGTTGTTCTTAATGATATGTATATTGTGGCCCTTAGTTGAATCTAAAAAAGAACAGTTGTGAACCCATTATTTGTTGATAGTAGAAGTTTTTAGATGAACTACGGTCCTGTGGTTTTTTCCAGCATCGGGTTTTCCACGTAAAAATCTTGGTGTTGATTTGTGTAATTGTTGCATTATATTTGTTGATTGTTTGATCCTGATTTTGATTGCACAAAGAGGGAAAATAATTGGAACTTGTGAATTAATCCGGGTAGATTGACGTCTGATTATTTGTTCTTAGTTTTTCTAACAAAGTAGTATTCGAGCTGTAATGCATTGAATTGAAAGATGATGATTTTGAGTTATGATTTTGTTTGAATGGTGAAATTATGTTAGAAATAAGGAAAGAACAGTGGGTTTCTGTTGAAATTCTGGGTTGGAGGTTGAAGATGACGAAAATTCATTTTGGTCCTTCAATTTGTGGAAATTACAGTTTAGTCCCCAAACTTTGAAAAATTTACAGATTGGTCCCTGGGGCATATTCCGAGGTTCTGAACAGAATAAAAGATAAATTATGGGCAGAATTCCTATATAGTTATACAATTTTAACACTTTCAATTTAACAAAATTACCATTTAACCCTAAACAATTTTGATAAAATTCCAGAATGGTCCTTGAAGTGTAATGAGATGATCTGGACAGAAATGGGGATTGATTATGGTCAGAATTTCAGTATAGTCATGGATTTATGATAATTTTAGTTTGGTCCTCCAAATGGATAAAGTTACAATTTGACCATTAAAAATATGATAAATTACTGATTAGTCCCTAGCTGTAATATTAGCTTTTGCAGATGGGTTTGATGAATAATTGAGGGTTAGTTAGTGAAGTATTACCAATTTTATTATTTGTTTTATTATGGATTAGATTTTGAGAAAACCGTTAATTTTTGGGTTTTTTTTGGAAAATAACTAGTTAGTTCAAAAACATATAGGGTTATGGAATACATCCTTAAATAAGTGTATTAAATAGGTTATATATTATTTTGAGTCATTCTTGAACATGTCTCCATTATATTCAGATAATCCTGATATTCTACCGGTGGAACGTTAGTAGGATTTTCTCTTGTGTCTGCTTTTGACTTTTGTTTGCTTCGAGTCAGGTGAGTGGATAATTTTCCATATGCATGAGAAATATTATAAATATTTGATTTGTTAATATGAATTGGATCATGCTTCTTGATAATATATATGTTGACTATTATCCTTGTTATGATAAACATGATTATTTGTTGAATCTAAATTCTTGATATGAACCAATATGTACGTTGAACTCACACTCTCATTATTTATCATTTTCAGGCTTATAGCTTGATAGCAGGTCACTTTTGTTGGACCTTCAAAACCTGCTCTTTTGGTTGTAATTCGTACATTTTCCTTTATGTCTAATTAGTGCTCCAAAACTACGAAATTATATTAACTCTTGTATTAAGACAATTCCATTATATTATAAAGTTGATTTTGTTATTAATGCTGCGTTGAACTCTGATTGAGTTATGATAAGTTTGTGTGTAAGTTTTGGGTTCGCATAGGTATGGAACCTTGGAGGGGAACCTTGCCTATGTGCCGGTCATGGATCCGGGATTCGGGTTGTGACAAGAGCACTGATTGTGTAGATTAAATTTCTTGTGCAATTAAAATGGAAAAAGAAGATTCAAACATGATAAAGCTCACTTCCTTCAATTATTTTCTATGGAAAACAATGATGGAGGATCGCTTATATTGCAATGATTTGGCTTTACCACTTGAGTGTAAAGGGAAAAAAGCTTGATGAGATAGATGAGGTAAAATGGAATGAGCTTAATCGAAAGGTGACTGCTTATGTTAGAAAATAGGTATCTTCTAAGTCCATTAATCATATTTCTCAAGAACATGACTGTTATACAGTGTGGAAGATATTGGAAGAAACCTTTGCTAAGGAGAGTGCACAAGACAAGGTTTTTGTAATTAAAGATCTTGTAAATTTGAAGTACAAAGATGGTGAAGATGCTTCAGTGTATATAAATGAATTCCACGGGTTCTTGAATCAGCTGTCATTGATGAATCTTGAGTTAGCCAATGAGATGCAAGCACTAATCCTATTGAGTTCATTGCCGGGTAATTGGGAGACTTTGGTGGTGTCACTTAGCAATTTTACTTCGAATGAAAAGATCACTTTGAAAATAGTGAAGGATTGTATCCTTAATGAAGAGAAGAGGAGGAAATGGACAAGCACTTCCGAGTCTCATATACTTGTTATAGAAAGCCGAGGGAGAAGTCAAAGTAGGTTCTCTCATGGCAAGCAAGATAGAGAATCCAGCAATAGAAAAGGTAAATGGAAGCCAAGAGGAAGATCTCAGTCATGGAAGGGAATTAAGTGTTATTATTGTGACAAGCTTGGACATATTAAAAAAAGATTGTAAAAAGTACAAAAGAGATAAAAATGGTAAAGATGAAGACAAGAATGAAGAGAATGGTACAACTGCAGTTGTATTTGATGATGATGTTACCATTGTTTGCAATGCTGGTTGTGTTAATCTTGCACGTCAAGATACCACCCAGATTGCAGATTCAACAACTTCTTATCACGTTACATCTTGATGTGATTTTTATACATCCTACACTGCTGGTGACTTTGGTCAAGTTAGGATGGGAAATCAAGGGATGACTAGTGTTGTGAGCATTGGAGACATTTGGTTAGAAACCAATACTGGGTGCAAGTTATTACTCAAAGATGTTAGGTATGTGTCTGATACGCGCCTACACTTGATCTTTACAAGTACTCTTGATGAAGAAGGCTATTATAATTACTTTGGAGATGGTAAATAAAAGCTCTCCATAAATTCTTTAATTGTTGCTAAAAAGAAGAAGATGAGTCTCTACATGTCACAAGCCAAGGTGATCAAAGGGGAGGTGAATGCAATTGAAGATTACTCTACTGATTTATGGCATAAACAACTTGAACATTTAAGTGACAAGTTTGAATTTTGCATAAGGAAAGTAGGCTTGGTAGAGCCTCCTAAATTGAAGCTTACATGTTGATCGCTAGTATGACGAATTCCTCACATGCTGCGTGAGGGGGAAATTTGTTGTGTGTGGTTCTGCACAATGTGATGGTGAGATCACCATATTAATTGTCAAGAGACAGCATAGATGTCTCTTGGAATTAAAAACCTAAAGTTTATTGTAGAAGGCAGTAGATAAAATAGAAGAGAGAAGATAAAAAACGGGAGAAAGAGAGGAAGTTGAGACAGCTCAATTGGCTATCTTCATTCTTTGTTTTCCAGCTCGTTAATCGTTGTATCAGACTGAGATTTTTACAACAGCTTCTAGACACGTTACTCTACATTCTGAATAGTTGGATTGAAGATTGGTGTTGTGGAAGCTGACCGTTTTGACATAAAACGGGGGTGTCAGTATTGTGAGTTTTTTTTTCAAATACTTCTTCTTTAATCTTGTTGTATTCCAAGAATCTTGTTGTATTCCAATAATAAGTTGTTCTTGATGATATGTATGTTGTAGGCTTTAGTTGAATCTAAGGGAGAATAATTGTGAACCCATTATTTGTTGATAATTGAAGTTTTTAGATGGACTACGGTTCCGTGGTTTTTTCCCGTATTGAGTTTTTCATGTAAAAATCTTGATATTGATTTGTGTAATTATTGCATTATATTTGTTGATTGTTTGATCCTGATTTTGATTGCACAAAGAGAAAAAAGAATTAAAACTTGTGAATTATAAATTGATTTGGATAAATTGATGTCAAGTTATTTGTTCTTAGTTTGCTTAACAGTTTATGAGAATAGCCATTTAGTAAATGATAGCAATTTTTTTTGCTTTTTTAGCTGACAAGACTGATGGAGAGGTATCAGGACATTACGCCATGGAAAGTGTTGCTGATCCCATTCCAGCCTTCGCTTCCACAACCTCAGTTCCTCCATCCCGTGTTCGCTTAGTGAGAGCCTTTATGTCATCATCTGATAAATTACTGGATTTGGGAGCGGTCGTGGGCATAATTCAACACCCCAAAGATTCAAGCTAGTGACATCAGTACTATCTCAAAGATTTTATTTTTATAAATCACTTAAAATGAAAACAGAAGAAGGATGCAGGATAGGCCTGAGAGAAAATAGGGAGGATGGTTATGCCAGCACGCCCGCCAACTACTGGCACATTAACCTTTACAACAGGAAGACGCAATAGAAAACAAAGGCATACATTTCCTTAAAAGGTGTACATAAACATGAAAGCAACCTAAAGCAAGAAAATAGGTATACCAGCCACGAGAACTTTCACCTTCCCAGCATAGAAAGTTTTAGCTCTGACTACATCAAGCGTTGTCACACCAAACAGCTTCCTCTCGTCAAATGTCCCTGCCTTCTTGAAAACTTCAGCAGCTATCGGGACAGTAGAATTCACTGGATTCCTTATCATATTAACCAGAGCCTAATCCCATCAATGAAATCGAAATTATCAACAATCAACATATCCATCGAAGCAGAGGAAACAAGACAACGAATTCTCATTTCTTGAACAAGTATATCCCAGAAAAAGAGCTCACATTAGGGCAGTATTTTGCGATGGCTGTGCATAAAGATTTGACAATTCCTGCATTGATTTTGAAGAGATCATCACGAGTCATTCCAGGTTTTCTTGGAAATCTTGCTGGAATAATCACAACATCTGATCCGTCTAATGCTTCCACTAGCTGTTCTTCCCCAGCATACCTCGCAACCTAACAAGACAACAACAAGCCACCCCGCAAGCCAAAAGCAAAAAAGAAAGGAAGGCAAAAGAAAATAAACAATTGAGCAATGTAACAGAGTTGATTCACTTCACAGATGTTTTCTATGTCGCTCGGACCCGGGATACATATCCGACATAGGTGCGTGTCCGACATGCATACTTATCTTGGACTCGGCTATTCTCTTCAGAACCTCTGTAGTATATATTGAAGAGAAAACAAAACTTTTATGTTGTAGTTGCAGCAGAACACACTCCTTTATTCATTTTCAATACAATTATTTATACAATAAGGAATAAACAGAATTGCAAGATATTCTCCTAGGATATCTGATTTTCTGTTACATGGAATAAAAATAGTCATTAGACTAGTAACAAGAAACAAACTCTAATACTGTAAACAAACTCAGATTCTGCTGAGATTTTATTTTGCTTCTAGAGTCATTCTTGGTCAACAATTCTCCTCCTTGACTCTGAAACTGCAAACTCCCAACTTCTGTCTCAAATACTCAAACTTAAGCTTAGGAAGTGCTTTTGTTAAGATGTCTGCATGTTGTTCCTCT